>NC_142079.1:11745000-11790000 GCF_059756535.1 Pantherophis guttatus | reverse complement strand
GTCAATGAACCATACTTTTTTCTTTTCAACTATTGTTATGTCAGGTGTGTTGTGGACCAAGTGCCTGTCAGTCTGAATCCTAAAGTCCCACAAGATCTTGAGTTTCTCATTCTCTAAAACTTTCTCAACCTGATGTTCCCAGTGGTTTTTGCTGTACTCAAATCCAAACTTCTGGCACAATTTCCAGTGAATGATCTTAGCAACCCGGTCATGGCGTTGTAGGTAGTCAGTTTGTGAAATTTTGCTGCACCCACTGATCAGGTGGTCGACTGTCTCATCTTTCTCATTGCAGAGGCGGCATTTGCTGTTGGTGGTGACATGTTGAATTTTTGCCTTCATGCAGTTTGTGGCTAGGGCTTGTTCTTGAGCTGCCAAAATAAAGCTTTCTGTTTCTTTTTTCAGTACTCCTGATCTTAACCAGTTCCAAGTTAGTTTCTGGTCAGCTTTGCCTTCAATACTTTTCAAGTATTGGCCATGCAGAGCTTTGTGTTTCCAATTTTTGTGTACCAATTTTGTGTACTGTGTATGCACACGTGCATAGCACATGCCAAAAGGAGGCTTGGGAAGGTAAGTAGAACAGCAAGGGGCGGATCAGCTGTGCCGCATGGTTTAGCTTTGCTAGAAAGCAGGAAATTCTGCTTTCTAGCAAAGCTAAACCATGCGGCACAGCTGATTATCGGAAATATTAGTTTGGAGGAACCAGTAGTTTTTATCACTACCGATTCACCCGAACTGGAGCAAACCGGTAGCATTTCACCTCTGGTTTGAACCCTTATCTTTGTAGGAGCCCTCAAATATTGGAACAGTACTATCATTTCGCCTCTACTTTTTTCTTTATTAGACTAGGCAAGCCCAGTTCCTGCAACTGTTCTTCGTATGTTTTAGCCTCCAGTCCCCTCATCATCTTTGTTGCTCTTCTCTGCACTCTTTCTAGAGTCTCAAGATCTCTTTTATATTGTTCACTTCAAGCTCACTTCAGGCTTTGCCTATAGATTTCTGCAGTAGGCAGTTGTGTTCTTGCAAAGCTTGAGAACTCTTGTGATAGCTAGAACGATATTTAATTATCACAATGCCTGTATTTATTTCTTGTCCAATGCTAATGCTAGCTCTATTAACGACAATAGTTATCCCAATTCATTTATCATTTCAGGACAGAGTAATCCTGCAAAGTTATGACTAAATGATAATACTCTAAGAAGATATACAGTATATGTGTATACACCCACCCACACAAAATTGCCCTCTGTATGTAGTTAAGTAAGCTATCTTCCATAAATAAAATTAAATGAATTGTATCATAGTCGCGGGAGAAAATCATTTATTTTCTCATTTGATGCCAATTTGCCCAATTCTTCCTTTCTGAAATTATCTACGTGCTGGAAATGGATAACCGTATTCATCAATATTGTAGACATTGTCAGAAAACACAAATCCCAAAATGAATCATCTTCCTGATTATTGGACATAATAAATATATTACATGGATAAAAATGCATTTTACTAGGGAAAACCACTTTGGGAAAAACAATCCGTCTACTAAAACTCTTTATCTATTAAAGATCCTATAAATGCAAATTTGTGGTTCAGAAAGAGAAAATTGCAGAGTGCTTGATTTAAATGTAAGCTGAACGAGAAACGGGGAAGGGAGGAACCCAACTTTGGAAAAGTGAGAGGACGGATGACGCTTTGATTGAGGATGGATCTTGTTTCCAACTGCAATATGATTGGAAAAGCAGGAAAGAAAGTAAATAAACCTATCAGTTCAAAAAAATGTGTCAGGCATGAAAAACCAGTCCACATATGAAGCTTCAATTAATCTGTTTTATTGCTAAAAGCCCATGTGCAGGAATCTTCTCAACTAGAGAAGAGCTGCGGTTGCACAGTGGTTAGAGTGCAGTACTGCAGGCTACTTCTGCTGATCACAGGCTGACAGCAGTTTGGCAGATCGATTCTCACCAGGCTCAAGGTTGGCTCAGCCTTCCATCCTTCCGAGGTTGGTAAAATGAGGACCCAGATTGTTGGGGGCAATAGGCTGATTCTGCAAACCGCTTAGAGAGGGCTGTAGAGCACTGTGAAGCGGTATATAAGTCTAAGTGCTATTGCTATTGTTCTTCTTTTTCTCCTTCCTTCCTTCCTTCCTTCCTTCCTTCCTTCCTTCCTTCCTTCCATGTGGTTAGAACGCAGTATTGCAGGCTAATTCAGCCGACTGCCAGCAGTTTGATCCTGACCGGCTCAAGGTTGGCTCAACCTTCCATCTTTCCAAGGTCGGTAAAATGAGGACTCAGATTGTTGGGGGCCACAGGCTGATTCTGTGAACCATTTACAGAGGGCTGGAAAGCACTGTGAAGCGGTATATAAGTCTAAGTGCTATTGCCATTGCTAACCGTCAGCACCTGCTAAGAGTTAAATATGGGTCAGCAGCACTCAAGGGGAGTTGGACTTAATTTGTGACTACATAGGGATTCTAGACTGATCCCCCTTTTTACTCCACCCCAGATTCTACCATTTCTTCTACACAATGTCTTCTTTCATGTCAGGAGAACATGAGGGGTATGGACCACCTCATCACACTGAGAACAAACCCCACATAATTTGTGCTAACCACGCGGCTGCAGAGTCGACATCCATTTCCAAGGAATCCAAATGATGAGAGTCTTAATATTTAAAATTAGCACAGCTGTGTTCTTTGCTCTACTTTATATTGTACCCACGATATGATGCCAAGGACCAATAAACTTATAATGGGCCATTAAGGGACTGCCTAAAGAACATGGCCAGCTGTTCCTTGGCTGATCTTGCGTTAGATCCCTGCCAGTCTGTTCAATAAGCTGCAGAGAAACACCAGATGTTTTCATTCCTGCCTGTTGGAGTCTGACCTTCAAATTTTCCCCTGCTTTGTTCCAAAGCTCCTTTCTTCTATTTTTTTCCCCTCTCTGCAGAAACCGAGAACATTTTACAATTAATGGTCAAAAGGAAAGTAGGACCATTAATGACCCACGATCTATCTGTCTCTGTAGGTCACCATTCCTTTTTTTTCTTTTTGTAATGTCTGTCGACAACTCCCTGAAGATATCTATATAGACTATCAGACAGCTGGATAGGAACTGAGATGGCATTGTGCAGCTTTTGAACATAAGTAAGCGATAGGTAAAAACTGCTTGTTAGGTTCCAATAAAACCAGAAGAGATTTTAAAAGAGGGGAAACAAGAAGAAGAAGAAGGAAGAAGCTCTTGGTGAAATGGGACTGAGTTTTTTTTTCTTTTTTCTTTCCCCAGATCAGAAAAGACTTCACTAAACCTCCTAGATTTAGATGCTCTTTGCATACTGGAAGAAGGGCTGGTAGCTCTCCAGGGGAAGACAATTAGGATGATGAAAGGACCAGAAATCAAGATCTAAGAATGTTTAGCTTGCAGAAGAAAAGGTAAGTGTCTTCAAATATCTAAAGGATTGTCCCATTGCAGAGAGTTCGGACTTATTCTGCTTCCTCTAGAGCAGGGGTGTCAAACTCAAGGCCCAGGGATCCAACCTGCGGGGTGCTTAGATCTGGCCCATGGGGCTACCATGGAAACAGTGAAGGACCAGCCTGCGGTGCCTCTGCCAGTGAAAACAGAGCTCGTTAAGGGTGCAGGCACGGTGGTGGGTTTCAATTTAGTTTGCTACCAGTTTGCTCATGTGGGCGTGTTCGCTCGCTCGTGCAATGCTCCTGCGCATGAGCAGAAGCGTCCGGGTGGGTGGGTGGAGCCTCCTGCACTGCCGCTACCAGTTTGCCTGAACCAGGGCGAACCGGTAGCAATCCACCACAGTGAAGGCAGCCCTCCCGGGTTCTGTTTTCATTGACAGAGGGTTTCAGGAGATATCAGCCTGGAATCCCTATGTAGCCACAAGCAAATTAAGACCAACCCCCTTGAATTCTGTGGATCTCTCTCCTAGCAGGTACGAACAGTTGAGAAAATTCTTGCAGGCATCTTTCCAGCACCAGAGTTCAAAGGCCTCAATTCTTTGGCGCTCAGCCTTCCTTGTGGTCCAACTTTCACAGCCATCCATTGCAACTGGGAAAACCATCGCCTTGACTATACACACTTTTGTTGGCAGGGTGATGTCTCTGCTTTTTTATTATGCTATCTGGATTTGCCATAGCTTTCTTCCCCAGGAGCAAGCGTCTTTTAATTTCTTGGCTGTAGTCCAAGAAATTTGAGTTTCTGGTAGTACTTTCACAACCATACATTGCAATTCCAAAAATTAGGGGTGCTCAAACATTCTTTGACATGCCTTGGGGATTGTGAAGATATTTTGGTTACTTTATGGGCTTGGTAAGTAAGTACATAAATACCATAACATTTTAACATTGTGTTTGTTTCATTTCCTGCAGGGTTCAAGGAAATAGACGTAAGAGTGTTGACATCTCTTCCAATTCTATGATTCGATAATTTTTTATAAAAGTGGAATGATCTCAGTTTAGCCAGGTCAACCATTCATCTAGTCCAGTGATGGCGAACCTTTTCAGCAGCGAGTGCCAAAAAGGGAGTGTGCATATGCGTGCTCATCTGGGCTGCAACCTGGAAGAGAAGCTGCCCAGGGCACATGCGTCCCCCCCCTCCCCACCAAAATGTGCTTCCAGTTTCCAGCTAGCTAGTCTTCCAGGTTTCTGCCGTGCATGCGCGCGTGATTATCAGCTGGCCGGTGCGCATGCTAATGCAGGAAAATAGAAGACCAGTTCTTCCGGTTTCTGGCCAGCTGATCATCATGTGCGCATGTGTGCCAGAAACCCAAAAGAGGAATGGGCAATGCCATGCATGCTAAGGGACATGGCTCCATGTGCCACTTTGGGCACGCATGCCATAGGTTCGCCATCCGGGATCTAGTCAAATTCCTGACTACCTTTTTAACTCAGAAATCATCTTTCTGAGAATAGAATTCCACTTTTTCTCCAGGAAGGATAGGGATATGATTGGTATGGAATACTAATGGAAATATATTACTCTATGAACTCTTTGCTAGAGAGACCGCTTAGTCCTCATTGTCTAAGAAGTCAGCAGTAGGCAGAGTTCAATCGCGCTAATATTTCAGCATTTGTAAGACATGTTGTGTGGGGATGCTATGGCTCAGTGGCTAAGACGCTGAGCTTGTCGATCGAAAGGTTGGCAGTTCAGCGGTTCGAATCCCCAGCGCCACGTAACAGGGTGAGATTCCGTGACTTGTCCCAGCTTCTGCCAACCTAGCAGTTTGAAAGCACATAAAAAATGCAAGTAGGAAAATAGGGACCACCTTTGGTGGGAAGGTAACAGCGTTCTGTGTGCCTTTGGTCTTTAGTCATGCCGGCCACATGACCACGGAGACATCTTCGGACAGCACTGGCTCTTCGGCTTTGAAACGGAGATGAGCACTGCCCCCTAGAGTCGGGAATGACTAGCACGTATATGCAAGGGGAACCTTTATCTTTAAGACATGTTGTGTGCACTATCCCTTGGTGAGAATTTTTTTTTTTTAATGGAGAACTTCCTTCGTCACCTCCCCTAGCAATAGCATAGTGGATCTATCTTCTGTATATTTGGGGACTTGGTTCCTGGCATGTAAATGAAATCCCAGTTTCTGAGCATCCAAGCTCTTCTTCACTTCACCGATGGGATCTATCCAATTATTATAACTACTCAAGCTGGTAATTCTAATGAATTCCATTTGGTTGGGTATACTGATTGCCTAGAGCTATTCGACAGCCCTCTGCAGATGTTCTGTGAATTACTTAGCAAACCGACTTCCTTGGTTATTCCCCCTGATCAAAAGTTCATTTGATTGCAACTCGGGGAGGGAAAAAGAATATCGAATAGCCACAGAAGTTGTTCCTTAAAAACCACACAATGTCTCTAACCAAACTCTCAGCTCCATTCCAGATTTCTTTAGAGATTTCGGAGCTGATTTAACAGAAGCAGAAATGCTGCTCTGAATATCAATTTTGTCTATCAATTTTTTCTATCAATTCTATCAGAATTGATAGAAGGACTATCAATTCTGTTGACCTTCAGATGGTGGCCAGTCCGTGACCTACATTTGACATCGCTTGCAATGCTTTCATGTCTTTTCACAAGCTCTGGGCTCACTAAAATAGCCTTTAACAGTAAATTAAAGGAAAATCCAAAATGCCCAAGTGAAGTCTAGCTCCCAGGAAGGGCACAGAATAAAAGGAATCTGTTCCACCCCTGTTGAGAGTGAAGAGATTTTATTCATAAGTCCCTTAAATATTCTTGGCCATCCTTGCTTTTAAAATCCGTCAAGGGTAATTTGGCTTACAGTCACTGTTAAAGTGACAAGAAGGCATAAAATCCACCTGCCTAATATTGGAGGTTGTCACTTTTAAATGGTTTTTCATTTGTTTTATTCTAATAATTTGCTTTCAACTGTTTGGCACCAGAGGAAGGAAAAGCCGATCGCTCACTAGGAGCATGAAAAGGTATTTTAGAGTCCATCGTGTGAAGAATCATTAGAGAAAACCCCCTCAGGCTTGGGGAAAAAAAAGGAAGGCTATGGAAAAAGAGGTCAGCAGAAGACAGGATGGCTTGAAGCTATCTCTGATGATATGGACAAGAACTCAAAGAAGCAGCTACTGATGGCAATCTTGGTTAAAAATGATGTCCAACAGGTCATGAATAGCTAGAAGCAAATGAATGCCTGAATCTTCTCCTTCTCCTTCTCCTTCTCCTTCTCCTTCTCCTTCTCCTTCTCCTTCTCCTTCTCCTTCTCTTCCTTCTCCTTCTCCTTCTCCTTCTCCTTCTCTTTTTCCTTTTCCTTTTCCTTCTCCCCTTCTCTTCCTTCTGCTTCTCCTCCTCCTCCACCACCATCTTTTCCTTCTCTTCCTCCTCCTTTTACTTCTCCTCCTTCTCTTCCTTCTCCTTCTCCTCCTCCTCCTCCTTTCTCCCCTCCTCCTTTTTCTTCTCCTCCTCCTTCTCCTCCTCCTCCCCTTTCTCCTCCTCCTTCTTTTTCTTCCCATCCTCCTCCTCCTTCTCCTCCCTTTTCTCCTCCTCCTTCTCCTTTTTCTCCTCCTCTTCCTCCTTCTCCTCCTTTTCCTCTTCCTCCTCCTCCTCCTCCTCCTCCTTGTTCTCCTCCTTCTCCCCTCCTTCTTCCCCTTCCCCTTTCCACCCTCCTCCTCCCATTATTCTTTGCCCTATCCTCTTCCTTTCATCATTCCTTCTTCTTCTCCCTTCATTATTGTTCTATTTTCTTCTATCCTCCTCCTTCTCCTCCCCCCCTTCAGAAGTTTGAATTGATTCCTAGGCCACATATGAGATCTAAGCAACATTTCCTCCAAGTACTCTAACAATGCTGACCGCTCGCTCTTTCCATGCATGTTTTGGAATCATGAAAATATTCCGAAGTGTTTCGTAAAGATTGGGCACACGAAGGAGGGTGTGGATACCAATTAAGACAGCCAGAAACACACTGATGCTAATGACCTCGGTGTTTGGGAAACCATTCTTACCTCGAAGGGAAGACCTGGTGTGATTTGGATAATGCCTCAGTTTGAAACCGGGAAATAGCTCTGTTTCATTTGAACAGCTAATCAACCATGAGAAACTACTTATAGCTCCCACAACACATTATGTTTTAAATTGCAGTTAATTGCTAACCTAGAGTACAAATTAGGGATGTTATAAAGCCTTAAATCAACACACACACAGACGCATTTAAGTTTATAAATTAGTAATAATCTATCAAGTTCTTCTATCGAGATCTATCAAGCTTTTTGGACAAGGTCCATCAGAAAGCTCTGCCCCATGTCTTTTTTTTTTTTTTTTGAATCAAGGAGCTTGGTTTAGCTCAACAGACAGAAGCACTGTAATTTAACACCAGCTGCCTGCAATTACTGCAGGTTCGAATCTTGCCAAGGCTCAAGGTTGACTCAGCCTTCCATCCTTTCTAAGGTAGGTAAATTGAGGACCCAGTTTGTGGGGGCAATAAGCTGACTTTGTATAAATATACAAAAGTATGAAGGCTATTGCTTAATGCACTATAAGCTGCCCTGAGTCTCTGGAGAAGGGCGGCATATAAATCAAATTTTTTTTAAAAAGTTTTATTGGTTCCCCCCCCCCACATTCACTCGCATATTTTATGAACAGAGTATGGCCCAGAGCATAACTTATACAATTTATCTTATTCAAATACATTTTACTCCATTACAATTTTTGCCGTAATCTTCTTTTTCCATTTTTTGATTGTGTCTTAACATTTCTATGCTTATTTGTATAAACAATATCTTTATTCGCCCTCAAATTCTAATTTCTCTGTTTTTTACTCGTATTTATTCTCTTTTATTTTTTAATAATTCATTCTTTATCCTAGTGCATTTATGCACGTTCGGGGTTGCCTTTCTTCCATTTCATCTTTTTTATTGTACAGCAATCTTTCTTCTCAATCTCTTCCATCTCCCTCCCTTCTTTCCTTCCTACCTTCTTCTTCCCTCCTTTCCTACTCCTGCCCCATGTCTGATGGACGTGCTTCTAAGCTTCATCAGACATAGTAAAAATTCTGACTGGCTCCCCCGCATGTATTCTCTGCCTCACAATTCCCAGCTGATTGGGAGGAAATGGGGATTTTGCAGTATCCTTCCCCTGGAGTGGGGTGGGAATGGAGATTTTACAGTATCCTTCCCCTGCCAAGCCCACCAAGCCACGCCCACCAAGCCATGCCACGCCCACCAAGCCACACCCACAGAACCGTAAAAAATTTTGAAACTCACTACTCGTTGGCATTAATAAATATGGATAAACACCAGCTTATCAAATTCGCATGTTCTATTACAAGAGAGGAGGAAAAATGATACAACTTAAAGCCCACTTTGCAATGATCTTGGAGCTCCACAGATAGGGCACATTTTGCCACCAAATGAGAAGAAAATCAAAATGCACGAGATATATAGTGGCCATCCATACCTTCTGCCAATCTATTTTCCCTTCACCGTGATAATTACTTTTCAAATTCTCACAGGTTTCGTCTCTTATTTCTGTTCCTGGACCTGACAGTCAAGGATGAAATGAGGGAAGGCATCTTCCTTAATAGAAAAAAGTAAATTCCTACGTGGAATAATTGTCCTGCCAAGTATAAAGGTTCAGGAGAGATGAAGATGACTGGTGGAGAAGGAAGGGGATACCCACCTAGCTGGCCAGTTTATCTGAATTATCCCTGATGATCAGTGGGGTGGCAGTTGCATTAGGCAGATCATCTTTATGTTCGACATACGAAGCCCAAGCAAATTATATTATATTAAATTATATTACATTACATTATATACTGAAATGTCTGAGCTCCTTGGAATATTATCCTGAATTAGAGGTGCTCTCTATCTCTATGTCTATCTCTAGCTGTCTCTGTCTCTCTCTTTCTCTCTCTGTCTCTGTCTCTGTCTCTGTCTCTGTCTCTGTCTCTATCTTTATCTATCTCTATATCATCTATATCTATATCTCTATGCCTATGCCTATATGTCTACTTCTACATCTATGTGTCTGTGTATCATCTATCTATCTATCTATCTATCTATCTATCTATCTATCTATCTATCTATCTATCTATCTATCATCGAGACACATGGAGACACACATACCAAAGAATACTGAAGTTGTGTAGGAGAATAGCAGGCTGTTGTGACCCAGACTCCCGAGCCTGTCCTAACAGAGGAAGAGGACTCAGAAGGTGATGGGGAGGAACTGACAAGGCCTCACTCTCCAGGACCCTCCTTTCTGGCAATGCCTCAGGTTCCATCTGAAGGCCAGGAGGAACAGCCTGGGATGTGCCAGGAGGAAGGCATGTCGGACCACCAATTGATAGAGAGTGAGGATGATGAATCCTGGCTTGATCCCAGGCAGCGTCAGAGGGAGAAGCGTGCACAGCAACGGAAGAGGCATGGGAGGGCCAGAGATTGAGCTGAGTCACGGAGCCACGCCCCTCCAGGAATAAAAGTGGGTGGGATTGCTCTTCAGACTGTGACGGACAAAGTTAAACTCTGAAAGTCACATCGTGATCTCTGAAATTCGGCTTGGATATATATTTGGACTGAACATTGACTAAACTCTTGTCTCATGGATAATTTGTTGCTCCTGGAACGGACTGAAGATAAGTCCTCTTCTGCTTTATGGGAGTGAAAACGGTCTTGGCAGGCATTTGGCAGTTTGCTGCCAAAACCTTGGTCTGCCAAGAATTCTAATCTGTTTACCTAATAAAATATTGGCAGGCGTGCTTGGTATTACGTTTGCCTGTGTGAGGAAGGGGGACAGAACATAGGCAGAGCTTGGAGGTGGAGTCAAGCAAGTCATCAGCCTAGAACCATTATGTTCTCACAAACGATCTAAGTCCAACCCTACCCAAATTCCATTGACTCTTATTTAGTACCAATTTAGCACTGACCATTAGTTGACTAGAATCTTGTGTATAGCATGATCAATAAATCATCATAACTGGAACTTAATGTTCACACCTGACAGGTTAATGCAGATAAAGATCTAGCTGATGTATTTACCCTGATTAAGGTATTAAGTCTGCTTAAGACATGAAGTGCCAACCCAACCAGGGTCCAAAATCCAAAATTTTTCCCTACCGGTTCTGTGGACATGGCTTGGTGGGTATGGCCAGGGGAGGATATTGTAAAATCTCCATTCCCACCCCACTTCAGGGGAAGGATACTGCAAAATCTCTATTCCCACCCCACCCTGGGGTCAACCAGAGATGGTATTTGCTGGTTCTCCGAACTACTCAAAATTTCCCCTACCGGTTCTCCAGACCCTGTTAGAACCTGCTGGATTTCACCCCTGAACCCAACCTATCTGTATACACACACACACGAAGACACACATACCAAAAAACACAGAAGTTGTGTAGGAGAATAGCAAGCCAAGCTTGGGGGTGGGGTGGTGGAGTCAAGCAAGTCATCAGACTAGAATCATTACATTCCCACAAACGGTCTAACTCCAACCCCACCCAAATTCACCCCACCCCACTGGATTAGGTTGGGGTCTCAAATACAACCTGAAAAGGCACTTAACTTAATAACCAGTTTGAGGTTTCATCCCATGTCAACTTAGCTGGATACGAACTACTCAATCTTACACCTTAAAACTCTTTTGAATATTGTCCCCTCTCCGTCTGATCAGACTTAACTTGATCAGGGGCTATAAATTCCGGAATGTGGAAAAAAACAAGACGAACGACTGTTCTGGAAAAGGACACCGCTTGTCTGAGAGCAGATGGAAAGTCTGGACAGGATAACCCCACGATCCTAGCCACCCCCTTGCCCCCCCTCTTATTGCATTTCCCAACTGTAAATAAATCAAAGCTGCGCCCAAACGGGGTGATAATGAAGTTTGACAGCATCTCTAATTAAAAGGACAACTTGGGAGTACCATCCATCTCGGAGTAACTCTGAAAGCTAAATTGTTCTCCTCCGCAGGGCCTGACACTGATTTCAGATAAATTACTTTCATACACTTTCCAAGTAATTTAAAAACAAACTGCTCAGAATAAACTTCTCCCCACCACCCTCAAATGTTTATGAATGTTTTATGATGAGATTATGGGAAGAATCAATCTTTGCCAAGATGCTGGTTAAAAGAGGAAAGACGCTTTTTCAAAAAAAAAAAAAAATGCTCCAGAAATTGTAATATTGGCGAGGCTTATCCAACGAAGGTCAAGCGGTGACTGCAGTATTTTAAGCTGCATTTATAGCCACGTGTCAGGGAAATCCACTAGAAATGGATATGGCTGTGCATGCGTAGCAAGCAATTAAGATACCATGTTTCCTTTATTAAATCAGTAAATTGCAACGGTCCCCAAAAGTGACAAGCTTAAAGAATTCTGAGCCCCCTTGGTATATTTCATGCTGCTTGGCTTTAATAACGGCACAATCCAAATTTATGCGTATGTTTACATGTCTTCTTCCCTAACGCCAACTCACTCACAGAATAGCAGAATAATAATGGAATAACAGAGTTGGGAGGGACCTTGGAGGTCTTCTAGTCCAACCCATGGCAGGAAACCTATACCATTTCAGACAAATGGCTGTCCACTCTCTTCTTAAAAGCCTCCAATGATGGAGCACCCACAACGTCTAGGAGGAAGCTGTTCCACTGATTAATTGTTCTAACTGTCAGGAAATTTCTTCTTAGTTCTAAGTTGCTTCTCTCCTTGATTAGTTTCCATCCATTGCTTCTTCTCCTGCCTTCAGGTGCTTTGCAGAATAGGTCGACCCCCGCCCCCCTCTTCTTTGTGGCAACCCCTGAGATATTGAAACACTGCTATCATGTCTCCCCAGTCCTTCTTTTCATTAAACTAGAAGGAGAGCATCATCAAAAGGAAGTGAAGGTTGTTTTTTTTTTTTACTTTTAAAAGCATTTTTTCTACAACCTCTTCGGCTGAAAAAATGCTTTTAAAAGTTTTTTAAAAAGCCTCTGATGATCGTGTGGCTCAGCTGGGATCATCAAAGGCTTTTAAAAGCATTTTTTTTCTGCAACCTCTTCGACTGAACAGGTTGTAGGGGAAAAAATGCCTTTAAAAGCCTCTGGCAATCCCAGTTGAGTTGCCTGATCGTCAGAGGCTTCTAAAAGCATTTTTTTCTGCAACCTCTTTGGCTGAAAAAATGCTTTTAAAAGTTTTTAAAAAGCCTCTGACGATCGTGTGGCTCAGCTGGGATCATCAGAGGCTTTTAAAAGCATTTTTTTCTGCAACCTCTTCAGCCGAAGAGGTTGCAGGAAAAAAAAATGCCTTTAAAAGCCTCTGATGATCCCAGCTGAGTTGCCTGATCGTCAGAGGCTTCTAAAAGCATTTTTTTTTTCTGCAACCTCTTTGACTGAAGAGGTTGTAGGGGAAAAAATGCCTTTAAAATCCTCTGGTGATCCCAGTTGAGTTGCCTGATCGTCAAAGGCTTTTAAAAGCATTTTTTCCTGCAACCTCTTCGGCCGAAGAGGTTGTAGAAAAAATGCTTTTAAAAGAAAAAAAAAAGTTGGCCACGCCCACAGAGCCAGTAGTAGCAAATTTTAGATTTCACCCACTGGGGCAACTCTTTTTTTTTTTTTTTTTTTTTGAATTGGGAATATAGAGAAGGCCACCCAATCCAATGGGCCATATTGACCGGAAGAGTTGATATGAAGAATGATTCCAAAGAGGACTTCCAATCAAGCTGCCTTCAGATCAAATTTAGGAACTGGAGTTTCAACCTTTCAGCCTGTGACTGGTGGCTAATTCTGCTATCCTTCCTTTTCCTCATCTCGCTCAACTGTTGCTGAGCATGGCTGAAATGAGAGTATTCTGCCATAAATACACCTGGCCCCATTGTGAGATTACACACTCAATTAAACTCACATAAAGTAAGCCGTTCCACTTAGTTTAACACATAAAAGCACCGAAGAGCTTTCCGAAGTATTAAAAAACTCCTGTGGGCTGCAATCTTGATGGAGAAACAATGGCGTTGGTTGCAATCATTTGCAAAGGTGTTCTTGGTTTGATCGTGGATGAGTCAGGGACATGGAAAGAAAAAGAGAGGAGGGAAAAAAATCAAAACAGCATTTGTGTTTTCCTTCCCCATGAAGCCAACCGATCAAGAGTTGTCCATTCCATTGCTGTGCAAATACAATTCTAGTTGCGGTTAGTATATGCCAGGGGTCTGCAACATTAAACACTCAAAGAGCCCTTTGGACCTGTTTCCCACAGAAAAGAAAACACCGGGAGCCACAAAACCCTTCCCTTGCCTGACTATTTCCTGAGTGGCCACAAAACTAGCATATGTAGTTGAATTAAATGTTCTGTTTTCTTCTGAAACTTTTCTTTTCTTGGATTTCTCCATGACTGGCATACTAGGGGTTGAAAAGCTCAATAAATTGTGTTCTGATGGGTGTCGCATATTGGCGGTTGTGACGCATATTTTGAGTGACAGGGAGTCGCAGCAGAGGGGTGAAAGAGCCACAGGCAGCTCCAGAGCTGCAGGTTGCTGACCCCTGGTATATGCCAAACCAGATATATAGTCTTTTTATCATATATTTTTTTCCAGTGGAATGCCCGACAAAAATATCTCAGGTTTCTTTCTTTCTTTTTTTTTTTACTGATTTCATTGAAGTGCAATGTTTTTAGCTTTCCTTTTTTTTTAATGATACTTTATTAAGTTTTATATACATACAAAAAAAAAATCTCATTTCTATTAACATCGGATATGCAGTGTTTATACATATATACATAGAATATGTCTGGTATCACTATTTATTGCTATTTATTTAATGCACCTTATACTCCTGCTTTAATTTTATCATTCATCCATTCATACCACCTTTCCCACACAGTATAATACTCTGAGTTCTCATCGTTATTTATTTCATGTGTTAATTTCTGCACACTCCAGTATTTTCTTGATTATAAGTTCTTCTGGTGGCAGGGTTTTCTCTTTCCAGAATTGTGCATATGCCAATCTAGCAGCTGTGGTTATGTGTATTATCAGGTGAATCTTTTTCTTTCCATACCCCTTCTTTACTATTCCCAGGAGAAATATTTCCGGTGTCAATTCTATATCTTCTTCAATTATTTCTTGTAGCCATCTCCGAATTCTATTCCAGTGTCTTTTCACTTCGGGGCATGTCCACCACATGTGATAGAAGGTGCCCTGACCGTAGCCACATTTCCAGCAATTTGAGTTCAGGTTTCAAGTCTATGCGTTGCTTTGTCATTTTTTCCAGGCAAGTGTGTATTTTCATCCATTATTTTTTAGCTTTTGGGCATGTCCACCACATATGGTAGCAATGGAAAAATGATGAGATTCCGTCAGAGAGGAATGCAATTAAGAAAATATTAGAATGCACAGAAATGGATAGATTTTTTTAAAAAAAATATTTTTATTGAACACATTTCATCATTTTATATCACTGATACTCCAGCGTCAGTAATACTCATACATACATAACAATTGCATTCCTTATTCTTCCTTTAACTATATACATGGCTATATTTAGCATACTTTTAGCGTACCTCTTAAATTACCTTTAAATTTAATCTTTACTTCTATTCTCTAACCATTTGTACCATGGGTCCCAGACCAAATAGTATCCCATTTTCCCTCTTTCTTTTAATTCCAATGTTAGCCTGTCCATCTCCGCACAATCTAAGAAATGGATAGATTAATGCTCACTATTCAGGACAAAGAAGAAATTGAATATTTTCTGATATGGGATGTATTTTATCAATGGCTAACCCTTTTGCCGTCATGTGCCAAAAGCAGGGGGAGTGTGTGTGGGGGGGTGTCATGCATGTGTGTGCCCACACCCATAATTCAATGCGCCCCGCCCCCTGTGCATGCGTGCGTGACACCCCCCCCCGCTCCCCCCGCTTTTGGCACATGATGGCATGGTGGGCCCGTTTTTCACCCTCCCCAGGCTCCAGAGGCTTTCTAGGAGCCTAGGGAGGATGAAAACGGCCTTCCCCACCTCACTGGAGGCCCTCCGGAGGCCAGAAATGGCCCATTTCCTGACTTCCGATGGGCCCAGTAGACCCATTTTTCATCCTCCCCAGGCTCCAGGGGCTTTCTAGGAGCCTGGGGAGGGCAAACATTGCCTTCCCCCCTCCGCTGGAGGGCCTCCAGAGGCCAGAAAAGGCCCATTTCTCGACTTTCGATGGGCACAGTAGACCCATTTTTCACCCTCCCCAGGCTTCAGAGACTTTCTAGGAGCCTGGGGAGGGTGAAAACAGCCTTCCCCACCCCCACTTCCAGAGGTCCACCGGAGGCCGGAAACAGCCCATTTCCTGACTTCCAGTGGACCCGGAAGGCCCGAAAATCAGCTGGCCGGCCCATGCATGTGTGCTGGAGCTGAGCTAGGGTAACACTCGCGTGCCCACAAATATGGCTCCGTGTGCACCTGTGGCACGCGTGCCATAGATTCGACAATAGAAACAGAAGTTAGAAAGGAGGAGACATAAAAAGAGGAGTGGAGAGTTGTTATGTCGGCTGGCGACACCCAGGGGGAGGGCCTTCTCTGTGGGAGCCCCAGCCCAGTGGAATGAACTGCCCCCCGAAGTACGTAAGATCTCCGACCTCCGGGTGTTTCGCTGCGCTCTGAAGACCCTGTTGTTCCGCCAGGCAGGGCTATTAACATAACGTTTTAAATTGGGGTATTTTAAATTTCTGGGATTTTAATTGGAGCCTAATTATTTAATGATTTTAAATTTTAAATTGTTGTTTTGTTTCTGTGTTTTTAAATAGGCTGTACACCGCCCTGAGTCCTTCGGGAGAAGGGCGGTATAGAAATAAAATTATTTATTTATTTATTTATTTATTTATTTATTTTATTTATTTAAAGAAGATCATGTTAAGTACTACTGTTATTATATTATTATATAATTATGCTATTAATGTTATTGCGATGAATACTATAACAAATATGTGGATTGCGACTGTTTAAAAATAACTGTACCCAGATCACACACTGTTTGATGGAAATTGAATGCTATATAAATAAAAATAAATAAAACATGAAAAAAAAGAGAGTTGTCCATCCTACAGTTCCTTTATACTATGAATTAAAAAAAAAAAAATCCTTCCATGGTTGGAGAACTTCTCCAAACTTTTCCAATTCGGAACCAAGAGAAGGAAAGCAATATGGACATATAATTCTGCCCACCAGACCGTGTCGAAGGAGATGAGGTCATTCATTTTGTGAGCGCTAATAGACCCGAAAAATAAATTGAACTTTGCAGCTAAGGGATGGACTTCCATCTTTTTCTCCCCATCCAAATTCTTCACCAAATTGCCGCTGAGTTGAGAAATGAATCTTCCCCATTGCATCTCCTTCCTTCCTTTCCCATCGTTTCTCTCTCTCTCTCTCTCTCTCTCTCTCTCTCTCTCTCTCTCTCTCTCTCTCTCTCTCTCTCTCTCTCTCTCTCTCTCTCTCTCTCTCTCTCTCTCTCCTTTTCTCTTTTTTTGTCAACGTTTGAAAATCATCCTAATGACCCCCCCTTTTAAAAACCCATTATTGTTCTGTCAGATAATTTTGGTAACTAAGATTAAGGCTCGAGCACGCACGCCACCGTCGAGAAAGAAAATTCTCATTTCATCAGATAAACACCATTGTTTCGAAATTGTGGCTTGCCGGAGACAACCAGAAGGGGAGGTGACAGGGACCGAAAAAAGAAAGAGAAAGAGGAGGGGGTGGTGGAAAAAGAGATAATTTGAATTCTGTGCAGCAGTGTGTCACTTTTGCAACTCATTTGCAATCCTGGGCATACCTATCGGGCCATATTCCAGCTATTCAGTAATGAACAATCTTTGAATATTCAGATATGCACAGTTGTTGAAAGCTCCTGTTATCCCTAGCAAAACAGCTTGAAATGGAGAATTTGGTGTATGTGTCAAACATACTGTGTGAAACATCAGCATCGAGACAGATGCTACCCTGTATACTAAACTTGGGTTTGTGGTGTGAAACAGACTTGGAGGATCTCCCACAGGGGTGAGCGCATGGGGATGTGTTAGGAAATGCAAGACGCATTCCTATACACGGATTGAAATATATTTTCTGCTGTTTGACAGCAGGCAGGTTCTTCTGAGAGGCCTGTTGGTTGTCAATGTGTTGAAGTTGAGTGAGTTTCACCTCTTATCGACAGGCCCTTGGCAGCTGCCAACACTCTTGCCTGCTGTTGATGACATTCTTGTTTTGGCCATGCCAAAAAACACATGTTGAGTTGGACGAATGCCAGAGAAGGCAACCTGGAATGCGAAGAGATGATCAACAGTTGGCTAATATTGGAAAGTCGATCAAGTGAGTGTCAGTATTTTTCAAAAGCAACAGGTACATCCAGGGGTGGGCTTCAAAAATGTTAGCAAGGGGTTCTCTGCCCGGTTGCTGGGTGGACATGGCCATGGTGGGTGTGGCCTAGTCGGCCTCCTGCACCATGATGGGGGCAGGTGTTTTTGCCCTCCCAGGGCTCCGGAGCCTTTCCTCGAGCCTTTGGGATGGCAAAAACAGCCTCCCCAGGCTCTGGAGGCCCTCTGGAGACAGGAAACAGGCTATTCATCGCCGCCCCCTGCCTTTTATCCCCAGAGCTAGGGTGGAGCTTCGCTAGCAGCAGTGGCTCTTCCCTCCTAAGGACCGGCCCATGGATTTCCACTGCTCTCCTCTCCTCTGCCTTCTGCACATCCGTGCGTCAGGCACTGGACTCAACTGTTCCTCCTTTTCCTCATCAGCCATCTCCAGACCTGACCTCGGAAACTTGACATTGACTCTCCATCTGAGGGCTGACGGATGGCCCAGGCGCTCTCTCTCTCTCTCCCTCTCTCTCTCTCTCTCTCTCTCTCTCTCTCTCTCTCTCTCTCTCTCCCTCCCTCTCTCTCTCTCTCTCCCTCTCCCTCCCTCCCTCTCTCTCTCTCTCTCTCTCCCAGCTCCATTCCTTCTTCCCCCTCAAAGCTCTCAGGTTGCCTTGATGCTGGCCCACGCCTTCTCCTCCTCCTCTGATTCAGCTGCTGGAGTTGCTGGTGGCTGACAGGCTACAACACCTTCTCTTCGTTAGACTAGATATATCTAGTTTCTACAACTGTTCACTGTATCCCGTGTTTCCCCAAAAATACAACCTACTCAGAAAGTAAGTCCTAGCTTGATTTTTACACATGAGCCCAATATAAGCCCTACCCACCAAAATAAGCCCCAATTAAGACCATGCCCACTCCAGGGTGCACAGGTAAAAATTAAGCTAGGGTGGGGATGGTGGGGTTGGAGCTGCCCCCTTGGACAGTTGCAGCCAGTCCTTGCACACCTTGGCCCATTTGTTCTGCAGCTGGCAAGGCTTTCCTGAAGGTCTCTACAGCTGATAACAGAGCTCCAGATTGATCCGGAGCTCTGTTATCAGCTGCAGAGGCCTTCAGGAAAGCTTTGCTGGTCTTGCTGGCCAAAGAAGTTCTTGAAGGCCTCTGACAGCGAAAAGGAGGCCAGGGGCAATGCACGCAAGTGAGACGAGTCAGTGGACGACATTCCCCCCACCCTAAAAATAAGACCTGATGCCTTTTTTGGTGGCAAAAGAAAATACAAGACAGGGTCTTATTTTCAGGGAAACATGGTACTTATCCTCCAGTCCCCTAATGATTTTCTTTTCTGCAATCTTTCTAGAAGTTCATGATAGGACAAAGATGAGATATAACCGAGTGGCTGTGGCTGCCGGCGTCCCGGTATAGCCAGCTGACGCCATCGCTGGTTATTGGGGGCGAATCATTGGCCCCCACGGAGAGGGCCCGCAACTTGGGTGTCCTCCTGGATGCGCGGCTGTCTTTAGAAGGGCATATGACGGCCGTGGCCAGGGGGGCTTTTTGTCAGGTTCGCCTGATACGCCAGTTGCGCCCCTTTCTGGACCGGGACTCCCTACGCACGGTCACTCAAGCACTCGTCACTTCTCGTCTGGACTACTGTAACGCTCTCTACATGGGGTTCCCCTTGGGGTACACCCGGAGGCTCCAACTGGTGCAGAATGCGGCTGCGCGGGGGATTATGGGAGCGACGGGGCGCTCCCATGTGACTCCTCTCCTGCGCGAGCTGCATTGGCTTCCGGTGGACTTCCGGGTGCGCTTCAAGGTGTTGGTGATCACCTTCAAAGCGCTCCATGGTTTAGGGCCAGGGTACTTACGGGACCGCCTTCTGCCACCAATAGCCTCCCACCGGCCAGTTCGCTCCCACAGAGAGGGCCTCCTCAGGGTGCCGTCGGCCAGACAATGCCCGCTGGCGACCCCCAGGAGGAGAGCCTTCTCTGTGGTGGCACCTACCCTATGGAACAATCTACCCCCAGAGATACGAGTGATCTCCGACCTTCAGATCTTTCGTCGGGCCCTAAAAACTTATTTTTTTCAGTTAGCCGGTCTGTCTTGATTTTAGGGTTAGTTTTTAAATTTTAATATTGATTTTAATTGACAAGTTTTAAATTATGGGCCAAATTTATAAATTATTTTAACTTTATTTTTAACTGTGATGTTTGTATAGTTGTTTTTATCTTGGCTGTTCACCGCCCTGAGTCCGAAAGGAGAAGGACGGTATAGAAATTTGAATAATAAAATAAATAATAAATAAATAATCCTGACCATTAAAAAAGCAAAAGGTTATCGCATTAAGGTTAGAAAAACAGAATTTAGATCGCAAGAATCTCACCGTCCGACTTCTTCCCATGTCACTGCAAGATTACTAGAAGATGAACATCTGTCCCTAACAAAGGAGCATCTTTGAAAAGGTTGTCTTTTTGGGGTGCATTTTGACATTTTTTTTGTCCCTACATCAGAATTATCATGTGGTTAAGATCCTGTATCTCTCTACTTATTCTCATGGCAACTCTTCAAACATTTGGAGACCATCATCATGGCGTCTTCTAATATATTTGTGCAGGCTTCACTAACTCAACTTTCTCCCAGAAAGTGCTGCAAATTGACAAGAAGATAAGCACGGTTATCACAGCTTGCTCGCAAAGTCTTAGAGAAGCAGTTCACCAGTCAATCTCAGTGGGCTGAATTTGATTGACCACTTTTTGATCTCGGTTGGAGTTTCCGATGTCCACCGATATCTCATTTTGATATGTCCCTGAGAGCTACGAACGAGAGCAGTAGCAGTTGGCACAAATGTTTTGATGGATGTTCTAAGAAAGCTTATTTCGCTAAATTAATGGCCCCAGACAACATAAACCAACTGAGTCACCAGTCCATTTAATCCTCTGCAAAAAAAAAAAAAAAAGTCCATTATTTTTAAGTGTTCAGGACTGCTGATTTTCCAAAAAAACATTAACTACACAGTGAAGACCTGACAATCGGCTAGAAGTTGATATCACAGCTGGCAAACTTTTGCTTCCAAACACATCCTTATCAAACAGGGGTGAAATGCTCCCGGTTCGGACCGGTTCGGCCAAGCCGGTAGCAATGACAGCTGTTGGTTTGGAGAACCGGTAGCGATGGTGGTTCAAGGCTCCGCCCACCCACCCACTCATCGTTACTTCCTGGTTTTAACTAGGAAGTAATCTGGTTTTTACCCTCTGTGCATGCGCAGAAGGGTTTGCGCATGCGCAGAGGGTCGGCGCGCGCACGTGACACACAAGGTAAGTAGATTTCACCCCTGTTCCCAAAATATCTTAGGGGTTTTTCAGGTTTACAATGGGGAAATCTTGTTCGCAGGTTATTTAGGTATTATTTTTTTTAATAAAGTTTTGTTAATTTTCTACTATTACATTTAATGAGTGCTTAATGAACATTGTGTTGTCTGGGTTTTGTTTGTTTAACAATACAAATTATATTCCTAATCTTTACCCCCTTTTTTCCAGCCATTGATAAAATAAATTCCACGTTTGGTAGTATTCTGTATTTTCTTTCTGTTTAATCTTCAATGTAAGTCTGTCCATTTCTGCACAGTCCAATACCTTCTTAATTATCTCTTCATCTAGTGGTATTTCTTCATTTTTCCGATGCTGTGCAAATACAATCCTCAGTGCTGTTAATACATGCAATATTAAATATATACTTTGTTTATCAATTTTTTCTGGTACTATACCTAATTTAAAAAGTTCAGGTTTAAGATCTACACAGTGGTGGGATCAGTGGTGGGATTCAGCCAGTTCGCACCACTTCAGGAGAACCGGTTGTTAACTTTCTGAGCAGTTTGGCAAAGTGGTTGTTGGAAGAAATCATTAGGGAAGAGAACCGGTTGTTAAATTACTTGAATCCCACCACTGGGTGGGATTCAAATAATTTAACAACCGATTCTCTGCCGTAATGACTGGCTGGGTGGGCATGGCCATGGTGGGCGTGGCCAGGGGGTGTTGTTGGAAGAAACATCCTTCTAGGTTCTGCTCCAAGTGGGGAAAAAGACACTGGAAACATGGAGACTGCTTGGAAAGATGGTTTAATGGTGGACAGGATCACATGGCTTGAGTTCCTGAACAGAAAAAGGGCTGATACAGTAAATCTTTGGGTTTTTATGCTCTCTCTGGCTCTGCATTTCTTGGGGCCCAGAAAGAGTTTCCTGATTGGTTGTCAGACTCCCAGGGGGTGGGGGCCTTGCTGGCTGATGGTCACATGTGCTTCCCAGGTCACATGTGGTGAGTTTCTGCTGCTATTGTGTAGAGGGCTAATCCTATCTTTGTTGGAACTTTGGCAATTTCTACTATGGCTCTGCCTGAAGGAGGCAGATCTTTGTTATGTAGAATAGACTGGCCCAGGCCTTAATGGCCCATTGACAAAGGGTGGGGGGCAGGAAGGTGGGAGCTGCTTTGTCTGTAAAAATATGCTTCTCATATTTCTCCTCCAGGGAAATATAATATTCTGCCTTTTTCATATTTCCTAAAACATTTCACTCTTCCAGGAAAGGGGTGGGTGCTAACTTCCTATAGTGTGACAGGTAGCACTCTGCCTCCTGCACCACCCTGGGAGTGAAAAAGGGCCATGGGGGGGGGGGAGAGATGAGCCACCACCACCCCGCACCTGTTTTGGGCCTAGAAGGCCTCCCTACAGCCTCCTGGGAGTGAAAATGGGCCATGGGGAGTGGGGGCTGTACCCACTGTGCCCCATTTTGGGCCTAGTAGGCCTTCCTGCACTTACCTGGGAGTCAAAATGGGGCACATGGGGACTCCTGGAATGGGTGGGGTGGAGAGGGCTGGGCCAGTGAGTAATTTAACTGCTGGTTCACCCAAACCGGCCCGAACCGGTTGAATCCCACCACTGGATCTACATATTTTCCTGACATCTTTTCTAGCCAAGTGTGTATTTTTGCTCTTTTTTTTTTTTTTTTTTTTGCTTTAGTACAAGTCCACCACATATGATAATAAGTGCCAGATTTTTGGTTACATTTCCAACATTTACTAGACATACTTTTTAACATTTAACATCAAGAGCCTTGGTAGTACAGTGGTCTAAAGCACCCTGTTATTAAGACCAGCTGCCTGCAATTACTGCAGGTTCGAATCTCGCCAGGCTCAAGGTTGACTCAGCCTTCCATCCTTTCTAAGGTAGGTGAAATGAGGACCCAGTTGTGGGGGCAATAAGCTGACTTTGTATAAATATACAAAAGGATGAAGGCTATTGCTTAGCACATTGTAAGCCGCCCTGAGTCTCCAGATAAGGGCGGCATATAAATCAAATTTAAAAAAAAAAAAACATTTTGGCTAACCTAGCAGGTGGTAAATGCCATCTATAAAACATTTTATATAAGTTTTCTTTATATGAAGTTGCCATTGTTAATTTATAATTTCTTTCCCATATATTTTGCCATTTGTCTAATTCAATATTATAGCCAAAGTTTTTTTTTTTTTGTCCACTGTATCATTGTTTCTTTTACTTGTTCATTTTATGAACAAGTCAATTCTATTCCATTTTCAAATGGAATAGAAAGTAAGCTATTTAAGAATTTATATACCAATAATAACATGTTTAACCTGCCCTGGTTACTGATTGATAGCCCATGTCATTATTTCCATATGTTCTGGTGTATGGGATTGTCCTGGATTAAAAAATATATAATGGGACTGAATGGTGAATATAACAAAATAAGCGAGAAAGAAGAACTGTTTTTATGCATTTACAACCACTGTCAGCTGCATGCTTATTAGATCCATTATGCCAAAAAAAAACAAAAAAACAAAAAAAACACCAAGTTATCCAGCTATCTTTTTAATGTATTTCTTTTCAGCAAGTCCGATTCATTTTAAATCTCGAGGTTTTGCTATAAGTAGAAGGCTGCCCATTGTATTCTTTTGATCAGAACTCATCCTTTGACCTTGGCAGAAGGGTGAAATGATTCTAAAGAAATTTGTCTGAAACTGCCATGGTGACGTTCGATCACGAAACAAACTCTTCTTTTGTAGCTGATGAAAAGGTGTATTGAAACCGAGGGATTGGGCTAAAAATAATTGAGCGCAGTGAAAAACTGGTTGATCTTTTAGTAAGGGAGGTTATAAAGGACAAAACTTTCCACAAATTATGTTTTCTTAGCGGTGTGTCATTATTCTTGGCGACAAAATAGACCACAACCTACTCCTTCGTAAGCTAGAAAAAAGTGAGATAGATAGCTTCACCACCAGATGGACTTGCAACTGGTTGACAAACCGTACTCAACGAGTAGTCCTTAATGGGTCTAAGTCTACATCAGTGTTTCTCAACCTTGGTAGCTTGAAGATGGGTGGACTTCAACTCCCAGAATCCCCCAGCCATCTTCAAGCTACCAAGGTTGAGAAACACTGGTCAACATGGAGAGAAGTAAGCAGTGGGGTACCACAAGGTTCTGTCTTAGGCCCAGGACTCTTCAACATCTTCATAAATGACTTAGATGAGGGAATAGAAGGGGAACTCACCAAATTTGGAGATGATGCTAAGCTGGCAGCAATAGCTAACACCCTAGAAGATAGGCTCAAGATCCAGAACGATCTTGACAGACTTGAACACTGGGCCCTATTTGACAAAATGAAATTCAATGTAGAGAAAAGTAAAGTCTTACACTTACGTAAGAAAAACCAAAAGTACACATATAGACTGGGTGAAACCAGGCTTAATAGCAGTAACTGGGAGAGGGATCTTGGAGTCTTAGTGGACAACCAGTTAAATATGAGCCAGCAGTGTGTGATGGCAGCCAAAAAAGCCAATGCAATCCTAAATTGCATTAACAGAGGGATACAATCAAGATCAAGGGAGGTACTAATACCACTCTATAAAGCCTTAGTAAGACCACACTTAGAGTCCTGCATCCAGTTTTGGTCACCACACTATAAAAAAGAGGTTGAGACTCTAGAAAGAGTGCAGAGAAGAGCAACCAGGATGATTAGGGGACTGGAAGCTAAAACGTACGATGAATGGTTGCAGGAACTGGGCCTGGCTAGTCTAGTGAAGAGAAGGACCAGGGGAGAATGATAGCATCTTCCAATACTTGAGGGGCTGCCACAGAGAGGAGGGGGTCAAGCTATTTTCCAAGCCACCCGAAGGCCAGACAAGGAATAATGGATGGAAAGTGACCAAGGAGAGATTCAACCTAGAAATGAGGAGGAACTTTCTGACAGTGAGAACAATCAACCAGTAGAACAGAAGTTGCCTTTGGAGGTTGTGGGAGCTACATCACTTGAGACTTTCAAGAAAATATTGGACTGCCATTTGTCAGAAATAGTATATAGGGTCTCCTGCTTGGGTGGGGGGTTGGACTAGATGACCTACAAGGTCCCTTCCAACTCTGTTAATCCGTTATCTGTCTGTTACCTGTTACCTACATGCCACACATCAACAGATGTGGTTTGATTAGGTATAGACACAAACTCCAGTGTGTAGTAGTTTGAGTGATAAAATGGTTGCATGCAGAGGTGGTATTCAGGCGGTTCAGAGTGGTTTGCCTGAATCGGTAGCAGAAATCGCAGGTGGGCCCATCCATCCACCCCAGCTCTATGCCATCCTATTTAGGCATATTTTTGAGGCTGGGCGCATGTGCAGAAGGTGAGCATGCCAGCAAAGTGCATGCACGGAAGGCTGGGTGCATGCATGGATGGGGAGAGGGGGGGGGCGTGCTCACATTTCCAAAGTAAGTGAATACCATCCCTGGTTGCATGGGCTTGTCACAGTGTCGCTTTTTAACTTAGATCAAATTTATCTACAGCTCTTTAAAGCAGCCCCATCTTTCTCCAGGATTTTTCCATCAATTCAGAAGATTGTCATCCAGTTACGGGAAAAGATACAGTTGCTTTCAAGGACCGCAGATACAGTAAATGCTTAGTTCATAGCCTTGTGGGAAGCCTTCTTTTAATGGCTGAGATGTGTCTTCTTTGGTCTGAACCCTTCTGTCAGACCTGAAAGCCATCTTTTACATTTGGGCCTTCAGGCCTGCCACATCTTCTTCTGTGGAAAAATGGAATGTAGATGATACGTAGTCAAAATAACATTCCTTTCTCAGGGAGACAAGGACGCATTGCCCTGGCACCTGAAGTTGGATAACTGGGTACTGTTTTCAGTTTAGACGGTGGATAATTGGACCATGTGATGGACATGTGGGTGCTGGGCAGGGACTTGGACTTTCCTTTGGGTGGGGAAAACCTGAAAACTTTCAGATTCGGGTTTTCCCAGATGTGCCAATATGACATCTCTAATAAAATGTAACTTTGAGAAAATTCAAGCCTCGGAGTTTTCTTTCATTGGGGGTGTTACTTGGAACCCTGACACCCTCTGGACTTCCATGTCCATAGTCCCCAGCCAGCATAGCTGTTTTTAAACTCACTGAATAATTATTCTTGCTCTGATTTACACTTAAAGCAAGATAGGACTTTTCATGGCGATGTCTCCTTCTCCCAATCTCCAGCATCATGATGGATCGTTTGTTTACACAAGAGGAACAGGCAACAAACGACTTGCTGAGAGGAGATCATAAAATTGAAGGGCATCTGACTTCAAAGCTGCGTTGACCTTCATAATTAAAAAAACAAAACCAAAAAGAAACGCCCAAGGTGATTAGACATTTAATCAGACCATTAAGTCAGGGTTTGACATCAGGATAGCTTTTGTTGAGCAAGGAAAGGGATTGGCCAAGCCGGAAGGAGAATTTCTGTTCAGAATTTCTGTAACTAGGTACAACTCTGTAGCTGGGAAGTGTAGTTCAACGCAGCAGTGAAATTTATATATTTTTTATTACTGGTTCTGTGGGCATGGCTTGGTGGGTGTGGCTTGGTGGGTGTGGCAGGGGAAGGATAATGCAAAATGCAGACTAAAATGCTGTTAAGTAGCACCAGCTGCCTGCAATTACTGCAGGTTCGAATCTCGCCAGGCTCAAGGTTGACTCAGCCTTCCATCCTTTCTAAGGTAGGTAAATTGAGGACCCAGTTTGTGGGGGCAATAAGCTGACTTTGTATAAAATATACAAAAGTATGAAGGCTATTGCTTAACGCATTGTAAGCCGCCCTGAGTCTCCGGAGAAGGGCGGCATATAAATCGAACCAATAAATAAATAAATAAATAAAATCTCCATTCTCACCCCACTCCTGGGGGAAGGATATTGCAAAATCCCCATTCCCTCCCCACTCGGGGGCCAGCCAGAGGTGATATTTGTCAGTTCTCCAAACTACTCAAAATTTCCACTACCGATTCTCCAGAACCTGTCAGAACCTGCTGGATTTCACCCATGGTTCAATGGCTGGAAGGCCATGGGCCCCTCTCCTTACATATCTATAGAATTACAAGTCAAAAAAGTAACCAGAGAAACAGCTAGATGGGTCTTGTGATGTTAACATGATTAAATGAAAAGAGGGACTAGGGGTGACATGACAGAAATCTTTCAATATCTCAGGGGCTGTCACAGAGAAGGGGAGGTGTCAACCTATTCTCCAAAGCACCTGAAGGCAGGACAAGAAGCAACAGGTGGAAACTAATCAAGGAGAGAAGCAACCTAGAAATAAGGAGGAATTTCATGATAGGGAGGAATAATTAATCAGTGGAACGACTTGCCTCCAGAAGTTATGGATGCTCCATCACTGGAGGTTTTCGAAGAAGATATTAGGCAGCCATTTGTCCAGAATGGGTATAGGGTCTGCTGCTTAAGCAGGGGGTTGGACTAGAAGACCTCCAAGATCCCAAGATGGGAGCTATTAAGCAATAGAATGGCTTGCCTTCAAAAGTTATGGGTACTCCAACGTTGGAAGTTGGAGATTGAACAGTCATTTGTTTGAGATGGTGTAGTAGGGTTTCCTGCTTGGGCAGGGGTTGGATTAGAAGACCTGCAAGGTCCCTTCCAACTCTATTATTCTGTTATTCAGAATTACAATGCATTGACCGAACTAATTATCTTTTTAGCTATCTTTCCATTCAGTCAAGCATACATTTTTCTTCAGCAAGAGGAGGTCTAAATTTTAAATTTTCCAATCTCTCAAGATCCCTCTAAAAATAAATATTAATGATTTCTTTCTTTTTCTTTCTTTCTTTCTTTCTTTCTTTCTTTCTTTCTTTCTTTCTTTCTTTCTCTTTCTTTCTTTCTTTCTTTCTTTCATTTTCTTTATGATATTTCCTCCCTCCCTTCCTCTTTCTTTTCTTCTTTCTTCTTTTTCTTTGTTTCTCTCTCTTTGTTTCTCTCTTCCTTCTTCTTTCTCTCTCTCTTCTCTCTTCTTTCTTTCTCTCTCTCTTTCTCTCTCTTTTCTTTATGATATTTCCTCCCTCCCTCCCTCCCTCCCTTTCTTTCTTTTCTTCTTTCTTCTTTCTTTCTCTTTCTCTCTCTCTCTTTCTCTCTCTCTTTCTCTCGCTTTTTAAAAAAAATTTGATTTATATGCCACCCTTCTCCAGGGACTCAGGGCGGCTTACAGTGCATTAAGCAATAGCATTCATACTTTTGTATATTTTATACAAAGTCATCTTAATGCCCCACAAACTGGGTCCTCAATTTACCTACCTTAGAAAGGATGGAAGGCTGAGTCAACCTTGAGCCTGGCAAGATTCGAATTTACTTTAATTGCAGACAGCTGGTGTTAAATTACAGTGCTTAGTCTGCAGAGCTATCCAGGCTCTCTCTCTCTCTTCTTTATGATATTTCCTTCCTTCCTTCCTCCCTTCCTCTTTCTTTCTTTTCTTCTTTCTTCTTCCTTCTCTTTCTTTCTCTTTCTTTCTCTCTCTCTCTCTCTTTCTCTCTCTCTCTTCTCTCTTCTTTCTTTCTCTTTCTCTCTCTTTCTTCTCTCTCTCTCTCTCGCTCTTTTTTCTTTCCTTCCTTCTTTCTTTCTTTTATCTCCAAGATACTCATGCTGTTTCCCAAACATCTGTTTTTCAGGGAAAATTTAAACTCAAAAAGGAGAGAGTAAAAAGAAGGAGGGCGCTGGAATGGTTCCATTTAAAATATGCTGACATTCGTAGCCTTTTGGGTTACGCTCATATATCATGTTCATCATCTCTGCAAAACTGCCTACGTGGATTGAATTGCAAACGTTGCAAACGTTGGTTGGGTTTTCTGGATAGCTTCTGAGGAATTCTAACGTCTGAGGTGCCAGGTCCTAAATGAAGAGTAAATATAGTTATTGCGATTGGCTTATTGATTAGGCTAGGCGGAGGATGGCTTTCGGCATTAAGTGGCCTGTCTTTTGTTTTGCTTCTTTAAAAGCACAAGGTGACAGGATAGGAAGTCTCTGGAGAGGATCAATTTGTAATAAATCCTCGATGCGTTGTCAGCGACGCAAGGGAATAAGCTTTTTCTAGGGGAGATCTCTTCATACGATTGCTAGCAACTCCCAACCGTCTGAGCTAGCATGGACAACATGCCTAAAGGGGGTTGAAGGTGACATTTCCAAGGCCCCAACCCAGGGGTGGGCTTCAAAAATTTTAGCAAGGGGTTCTCTGCCCGGTTGCTGGGTGGCTGTGGCCATGGTGGGCGTGGCCTAGTTGGCCTCCTGTACTTTGGTGGTGGTGTTTTTACCCTCCCCAGGCTCCAGAGGCTTTCCTCAAGTCTCCGGTAGGGCGAAAACAGCCTCCCCAGGCTCCGGAGGCTGGAAACGGGCCTGTTTCTGTCTGGCCCATTTCTGGCCTTCCAGAACTTCCAATAGCCCCATTTTTCATCCTCCCCGAGCCTCCATGCATACCCTGCACTTACCTGAGTCCATAACAGGCTGCGTAGGGACTCCTGGGAGGGGTGGGGAGGGCGGGGCCAGCCAGGAGTGGGATTTGGGGGTTCTCCGAATTGCACAGAATCTTAGCTAGAGATTCTCCCGAATCCCTGCGAACCCCCAGCTGCCCACCTCTGCCCCCAACCCTAGTTTGATCCCCTGTCTGAGGGTACTTCCAAGTGAAGATCCTCCTGCGATTTCTTTTCTCTCCCCCACACCCAAGTTCCTCCAAGAATTTTGCAAAGCAAAACTTGATATCTTGCCATCCGTCGTCTGCTGAACTATATTTTCAGAGTCTGTGCCACGTTGCAATGCACGATGTGTCACGGCTTTAGGTTCTATTATCTTTCCCTCCGTCCTTACATGATTGATGGGTCTGTGCACAAGGAAGAAACAGTGCTAAAGAAAAAGTAACCTTGATGTAATGGTAGCAGTGTTTTAGTTGGATGCTTGTAAGGTAGACTGAAGGCTCATCTGCATATTCATTGGGCTTATCTTTTTTTCTTCTTTAATTATTCACTCAAGTTCCCCCAATCTTAATGTGATCAGTCATAATGGCATTCATATTTTTTTTTGTGTGTGTGTGTGTAGTGTTTTGCCCATCAACAAAAGAACAGGTGAGTGTCTGTAATCGTTACCCGACATCAAGAGAATCTTCACAAAAACATACAAACCACTGTAACGTTAGAAGGCTAATGGTGTCGTCCGGCTATCGTGGCCATCAGCTGGGGTCAACATCATCACCCCAGAAATGCCAATACATCTTGACTCTCTGGGCATTTGACTACAGAGACGGCCATAAGCCTAACTTTACTAGAGAAGACAACTAGATACAGAAGATCTGTCTAGATTAGAACAGGAAGAATTACTTGTGTTGGCTGGCTGGCTGGCTGGAGAGAGAGAGAGAGACAGAGAGACAGACAGACCGACCCTGGATATCCACAGGTAGACAGAGATAATAGGAAGATTTGAGAGAGAGAGAAAGAAAGAAAGAGATAACAGACACAAAGATTAGAGAGAGAGAGAGAGAGACGGAGACACAGATAGATGATATCTATAGATAGATAGCAGTCAGACAGACAGACAGACAAAATTCTAGATCTTTTCGGTGTAGCAAACCAGGACATCTCTCTCTCTCTCTCTCTCTCCCTCCCCCTCTCTCTCTGTCTCTCCCCTCGGTCCGTCTCTGTCTCTCCCCCTCCCTCCCCCTCTCTCTGTCTCTCCCCTCCCTCCCTCCCTCCCTCTCCCTCTCTCCTTCCCTCCCTCTCTGTCTGTCTCTTTGTCTGTCTGTCTCTCTCCCCCTCCCTCCCTTCCTCTCTCTCTTTCTGTCTCTGTCTCTCTCTCTCCTCCCTCCCTCCCTCTCTCTGTCTCTGTCTCTCTCTCTTCCCCTCCCTCCTTCTCTGTCTCTCTCTCTTTCTCTCTCTCCCTTCCCCCCTCTTTCTCTGTCTCTGTCTGTCTCTCTCTCTCTCCCCTCCCCCCCTCTCTCTGTCTCTCTCCCTCCCCCCCCCTCTCTCTCACACACACTGGCAGCATGGAAGCTTCCGGCCTAATATGGCTTATTCTCCTATTTGGAAAGGTGGTTGGAGACACAAACTTTCTCCTGTTACGATGCGTGCCTCTTGGCAATGCCATCTTTGTAGTGAAATTGCATTTCAATCAGCTTCTTTTTTAAAAAAAAAAATATGGAGGGAAGGAGAGACATGGTAAGATTATGTTAAAACGTGCTTTTGGGATGAATGTGTGTAGGGATTCTCATTCCCTCCCTCTCCCTCCCCCCCCTCTTTTAATAATGCCAAATGCGTTCATTCCTTTAAATAATGGTGAGCTCTGTGACTGAACGAGAAGCCAGATGGCATTTCCCAGTGAAGTTGGCGAAAAACGCTGAGCTATCGCAAACAGTCTTTCCATTCATTACCACTCGACACATTTAGCAGAGGAACAGTTATAAATAGAGCCCATTAAAAGCAACGGAGCAGGTCAACACTACCTTAACAATGCCGTTTAGGCCTCTGCCTTAAAAATTTGGCACAGATAGTCCGGCGTGAGTTTGCCTTACAAGTCCCTGGAGTTCTGGATCATCAGTCCAGCCCAAACATGGAATTTTAATTCCGGTCCTTCCAGATAGATTTGGAACAAAAGAGTTTTGTGTTTTGGCATTCAATGAAAGGCAGGTAGTCCTCGACTTATGACCACAATCAATTCCAACATTAAGCGAGATTGAGCGGGAGTTGTTAAATTAATTTCGCTCCATTTTTGCGACCTTTCCTGTCGCCGCTGTTAAGTGAATCACTGCAGTTGATAAGCCAGTCACCCGGTTGTTAAGTGAATCTGGCCTTCCCCATTGACTTGGCTTGCCAGAAGGTCACAAAAGGGGATCACGTCCCGTGACCCCGGGACACAGCAACCGTCATAAATACGAGTCAGTTGCCAAGCGTCTGAATTTGGATCACGTGACCGTGGGGATGCGCCAATGGTCGTAAATGTGAAAAAGAGTCATAAGTCACTTTTTTCAGTGCCGTTGCAACTTCGCAGTCACCATTGTAAGTCAAGGACTTACCTGTGAGTTCTGATGCTAATGAACTTCTGCCCATGCCACTCCTTCTCACTTGCCTCCTTGCTCCCTGCCTTCTCCTCTTCCGTTCATCTCCTCTTCTCATTTATCCTTTCAACGCATCCAGGAAAACGGTTACAATCGGCGGCTCTTGAAGATGAAAGACTAATCTGTAATGCTGTCCCCTCCCCACTTGTCTCTGGGTCAAAGCCAGCCAAGCAGCAATGATGCCTGTTGCACGTAAAGAAAGGCTCATTAAATTATTTCATACTAGACATGCTTCTGATCATGGTACAGCTGAAGGCAATGTGGCCTCTTCACTTTAATCCATGCTTCCTTGACTTCCAGTAATTGCCAGTGTGTTGCAATTCATTGTTGGAATGTACTATATTTCTATGCAACAAGTACAGCAGTATTCAGCCAGTAGATGGCAGTGTTTACAAGTTTGGATCTATGGTATTATGCTCCTTTGTTCCAAAGTAGAGTTTCCTGTTACAGTTAAATAGTTGAGCAGTAAAGCACATGGTGACTGTGCTCTTTGTTTCCTCTGTGGTGCTGTATATAAAAACAGAATTTCTAACAGTCTGATTCAATTCAGTTTATTACAGTCATACACCAGAGACCAGAACAAATAAAAACACTCAATAAATATACAATTAAATATTCTAGCATAAAATAATAAATAACAGCTAAAACCTATGACAAAATCCAGGCTGTCAATTATACATGGTCTAACTATACTAAAATTACGATCCATAAACTGTGTGGCCCGTAGTCAGTTTAATACTAAAAGCGAAAGGAATAAGCAGCGCAATGAGTTTGTATAAAATGGCTATAGACAGAAGTGGGTTTCTCACAATTTTACCACCGGTTTGCCGCACACTAAAAAAGTGAGTGCGTGCGCCTTCCGTGCAAGGAAAGAAGGAAGGAAGGAAGGAAGGAAGGAAGGAAGGAAGGAAGGAAGGAAAATAGCAATAGCACTTAGACTTATATACCACTTCACAGTGCTTTTACAGCCCCTTCTAAGCAATTTACAGAGTCAGCCTCTTGCCCCCAACAATCTGGGTCCTCATTTTACCCACCTCGGAAGGATGGAAGGCTGAGTCACCCTTGAGCCAGTGAGATTTCAACTGCCAAACTGCAGCTAGCAGTCAGCTGAAGTAGCCTGCAGTGCTGCACTCTAACCACTGTGCTGTAGTTGCGGACTGTTCGTCCTTAAGCAGCCACTGGAGATAAACAGTGTTGGAATGGCCAGGATACCTAGCAATTATTGGAAGGGTATGTTTTTTTTTCGCATCTCTCTGTAAAAGGAACATTGAAGGAGTATATGACTAACAGTCTCCACCTCTCCTGGGTCTGATTAAACCCAGTGATCAAAACAGTGATAATTTCCAATGGATGAGTGATATTCTCCAATTTCAGAATAGAATAGAATAGAATAGAATAGAATAGAATAGAATAGAATAGAATAGAATAGAATAGAATAGAATAGAAAATAGAATAGAATAGAATAGAATAGAATAGAATAGAATAGAATAGAATAGAATAGAATAGAGTAGAATAGAATTCTTTATTGGCCAAGTGTGATTGGACACACAAGGAATTTGTCTTGGCTGCATACGTTTTCAGTGTACATAAAAAGACAAGATACATTCGTCAAGAATCATAAGGTACAACACTTAATGATGGTCATAGGGTACAAATAAGCAATCAGGAAACAATATCAATATAAATCGTAAGGATACAAGCAACAAAGCTACAGTCATACAGTCATAAGTGGAAGGAGATGGGTGGTGGGAACAATGAGAAGATTAATAGTAGTGCAGACTTAGTGAATAGTTTGGCAGTGTTGAGGGAACTATTTGTTTAGCAGAGTGATGGCGTTCGGGAAAAAACTGTTCTTGTGTCTAGTGGTTCTGGTGTGCAGTGCTCTATAGCATCGTTTTGAGGGTAGGAGTTGAAACAGTTTATGTCCAGGATGCGAAGGGTCTGTAGATATTTTCACAGCCCTCTTTTTGACTCCTGCAGGTCCTCAATGGAAGGCAGGTTGGTAGCCATGGTTTTTTCTGCAGTTCTAATTATCCTCTGAAGTCTGTGTCTGTCTTGTTGGGTTGCAGAGCCAAACCAGACTGGAGAACCAGAATTCCACTGGAGGTAGAATTAGTGGGTGGAATTATGGGCCAGCATTCAAGGGGTGGGAAGGTGGTCCAGACAATAAGGTCATCAGTGCACAACGGCTATCAAAGTTTAACACATCAACCTGAGATAGGCTCCGTTTTTTTTTAAAAGAGGAAAAGGAGTTAGGGGGTCAGAGTGGAGATTTTTTTGTGGAGGAGACCAGATTAGACACTTTCTCAGATGTGTCTCGGTGTGATTTATTTTCCAGCATGCCTTCACACGCTTGCTTGCTTGCTTTATGGTATTTCTTTGAAGTATTTAAAATACAGAGGAGCTCAAATGTCACCGCTGGGAAGGGAGGGCCATTGAGTCAAGAGAGAAACGCTGGAGAAGACCTTGCCAAGAGACGCATCAGAAGACCTGTAGAGATCAGCTAGCTCAAATCTAGAAGGAGAAGGAAAGCAATGACTGTTGTGGCTCTGTTGCCTGAGCCTGGGCTATCGACAGATGCAGACTCTGAGAGTGAGGAAGAGGAGTTGGCAAGGCCTCCCTCTCCAGGACCCTCCTCTCTGGCAATGCCTCCGGAGGACACCGAAGGCCAAAAGATAGGCTCAGAGCCAAGCACGTCCCAGCAGCCACAGGTGGACAGTGACGAAGGAGATAAGTGCTGGCTGGACCCTCGCCAGAGGCACAGAGAGAAGCATGCGCAGCAGAGGGGAAGGCGTGCCAGAGATTAGCTGAGTCACTGGACCACACCCCACAGGGTATAAATGTGGGTGTGGTGGCCAGTTCAGTTTGTGACGAGCAAAAACTAGAAATAATCCATGATCTCTGTGTTACTGGACTTTGCCTGCTTTATCGGACTGCATTTGGATTAATCCTTGTATTGTTGAAAACTCTGCCTGTTTTATCGGAATGCTGGCAGTCTAATCTTTGTTTTGTGTGAGTAAAATCTGAATTGGCAGCTAGCCACTGGGTTGCTGCCAGCTTTATCATCAAAGAGTTTTGTTGTGTGGCTTATTAACTCCGGGCCGTCTGTGGGGGTGCGTGAGTGGAACGGGGACAGAACAATGACTTCTTTTATATTGCTGGATCAAAACCCACAATATGGGATCTCTCACTGCTAGTCACAATGACAGACAGGCCACAGAAATGTCATTTAGTAAGGTCATTTAGTAAGATCTGATAGAGTGGTATGACTGGCCTAGAGGTGGAGCTCTTGCCTCACAATCAGGAAGCTGTGAGTTCGATCCTAGATAGAGGCAGATATTTCTCTCTCTGGGCACACTGAGAATACATCTGCTGAACAAAACTCCGCATTGGCAACAGGAAGGGCATTCGGCCATTAAAACACTCTGCTAGCTCCATTCAGCTGCCCAGACTCCACCCCCGCAAGGGATTATGGGGTCATTAAAAAAAAGATGATTTAGTAAAATCCGATAGACTCCAGATTTTTCAACTCAGCCTCTCTCAAGCCCAGCCCACTTCACAGAGGCTGTTGTGGAGGGAAAAACAGGAGAAGGAAGGAGTATTTTGGTGGAGCCAAGGAGCCATAGTGGCACAGTGGTTGTTAGAATGCAGTACTCCAAGCTAATTTTGCTGACTGCTGGCTGCCAGAGGTTTAGCAGTTCGATTCTCACCAGCTTGAAGATGACTCAGCCTTCTGTCCTTCTGAGGTTGGTAAAATGAGGACCCAGATTGTTGGGGGCAATTTGCTATTTGGAATGTTCACTGCCCTGAGGTATTTACGTATAAAAATACTAAAGGTAGGATAAAAATAAATAAATAGATTTAAGAGGAGGAGGAAGAGGAAGAGGAAGAGGAAGAAGAAGAGGAAAAGGAGGAGGAGGAGGAGGAGGAGGAGAAGAACGATGACTATGGTAGAATAAAAATAAATAAATAGATTTCAGAGGAGGAAGAGGAAGAGGAGGAGGAGGACGACGACTATGGTAGGATAAAAATAAATAAATAGATTTCAAAGGAGGAGGAGGAAAAGGAAGAGGAGGAGGAAGAGGAGAGGAGTACTATGGGGCCCTAGGTGCTCTCTGAGCTTGGTTGTCTTCTTCCAAACATTTCATAACCTATCTAGAAAATGTCATCAGTGCTAGGGGAGGACCATGTAAAATAATCCCCTAAAATAAATGCATAGATTTCAGAGGAGGAGATGTTCAGGGCAACATTTGAAATGTCTTCATAGAAGTAATAGAATCTTAGATTGAACTAAGTCAACATGGCAGGGTGAGCAATCCAAACCATCCTTTTGAAATAATTGTTCACCTTCATTTTTTTTTTAAAAAAAACTCATCTCATTTCCTCCCTGCCTCTGCATTGGATTCTCTCTGTGTTGGTAGATCCAAACCCACCCCGCAATCACACCCTGTGCATTTTAATTGTGAGTAAGAGCTTCTGTTGTTTCACAAAGCCCTTGGGGGAAGGTCAAACATTGGTAAGATTGCAAATGCCATAAATATCAAATGTATGAAAATATATTCACGTCGATTTGTATCTGAGTAGCTTCCATCCTGATTCCATTTTCCAGAAGAGTAATAGGTCAGTTGAAAGGGACGCAGTGGCTCAGTGGCTAAGAGGCTGAGTTTGTTAATCGAAAGGTCCGCAGTTCAGCGGTTCGAATCCCTAGCGCCACGTAATGGGGTGAGCTCCCGTGACTTGTCCCAGCTTCTGCCAACCTAGCCGTTCGAAAGCAAGTAAAAAATGCAAGTAGAAAAATGGGGACCACCTTTGGTGGGAAGGGAACAGCGTTCCGTGCGCCTTTGGCATTGAGTCATGCCAGCCACATGACCACGGAGACATCTTTGGACAGCGCTGGCTCTTCGGCTTTGAAATGGAGATGAGCACCGCCCCCTAGAGTCAGGAACGACTAGCACATATGTGCCAGGGGAACCTTTACCTTTAATAAGTCAGTTGCTAAATTCATTCTCCCACACACACTTTTTTTAAAAAAATTCTTTCAGGTTATGTTCCTGGAATACAGTTTTTGACAGCTCCACTTTGACAAGCATAATTAAGAATCTCGAAAATTGAAGATGTAATCATCCATTATAACAGAATGCGTTCATCTCCCTGAGATGAACCGATCCATTAAAAAACAAATGAATGTGGACATATTGGTAGAAAAGGAAGAAAACAAACTGCTTTTTGTGGTAAAATAATGCCCAAAAAATGAAATAAATCAGAGTGGACAGGAAATGACATCTTCCAGAAGAATTCCTATCTTCTGGATCGCTTGATAGTGAGATGGGTGCTATATGAAGTCCATCAATAAATAATAAATATATGACTATCTCCCTCAAGATATTGAGAGTCTAGAAAGAGTGCAGAGAAGAGTAACCAAGATAATTGGGGGACTGGAGGCTAAAACATACGATGAACGGTTGCAGGAACTGGAGCTGGCTAGTCTAGTGAAGAGAAGGACCAGGGGTGACATGACAGCAGTTTTCCAATATTCGAGGGGCTGCCACAGAGAGGAGGAAGGGGGTAAAGCTATTTTCCAAAGCACCTGAAGGCCAGACAAGGAATAATGGATGGAAACTGATCAAGGAGAGTGTCAGGTTTCGATGTCGCCTCAAATAAATTGCATTTCCAAACAAAATAGTCTTTGATGAAATCTTTCATTTATTAAACATGACAATCTGTCCCTGATTATGTCGAAGCCAACACTGACTTTCACTCTCCCCATATCTACTACTTCAGCTCCCAGGAATGTCCCCCCTCCCAACCCATCTCCTAGGGGATATTATCTTCAGGGAAAATAAGTAGGTGAAAAGTCAAGCATCCTCTTGCCAGCTGCCCCCTCTTCTCCTCCTTATGTCAGCACTGGAACGAATGTAGTTTGAAGTGCTGACAGAGAGATTCAACCTGGAAATAAGGAGGAATTTCCTGATAGTGAGGAAAATTAACCAGTGAGACAGCTTGCCATCAGAAGTTGTGGGAGCTTCATCACTGGAGGCTTTCAAGAAGAGACTGGACTGCCATTTGTCAGAAATGGTGTAGGGTCTCCTGCTTGAGGTGGGGGGGTTGGACTAGATGACCCACAAGGTCCCTTCCAACTCTGTTATTCTGTTCTGTTCCCTATAATGGGTAGCTTGAAATCATCCCAACTGTTATATGATATTGTTTGACTCTCAAGGAATCCTGTTGGCTCAAGGCTCAAGGCTCAAGAAAAGGAGAATCACAGAAACTTGGACAAAGAAATTATAACCAAGAATTAGGGGTAAGTTTAGAGAATTTTGGAAACAACGATAGGATTGTCCAGTCCATTTTTATTAATGGGTTCCTTGAACACTTGGACTCTTTGTTCCTTCAATTTTTGGGGGGCAAGACTAGGCTGCTGTTTCCGAGATAAATAGCTCCTGAACTGAAACAGAAATTCAGTAGTGTGGTTTCTGTTTTAACTAGATGGTATATAATTCTGATGAAATCTAGCATGGCCGATGGTTAAAGGTAAAGGTTCCCCTCGCACATATGTGCTAGTCATTCCCGACTCTAGGGGGCGATGCTCATCTCCGTTTCAAAGCCGAAGAGCCAGCGCTGTCCAAAGACGTTTCCATGGTCATGTGGCCGGCATGACTCAATGCCAAAGGCGCACGGAACGCTGTTCTCTCCCCACCAAAGGTGGTCCCTGTTTTTCTACTTGTATTTTTTACCTGCTTTCGAACTGCTAAGTTGGCAGAAGCTGGGACAAGTCACGGGAGCTCACCCCGTTACGCGGCACTAGGGATTCGAACCGCTGAACTGCCAACCATTCAATCGACAAGCTCAGCGTCTTAGCCACTGAGCCACTGCGTCCCAGCTGATAGTTAGGGAAGAGCAGTCTAACTGCTGCAAAATATCCCCTTGTTGTGACTACAAGCCACAAGGAGGAAGCATCACATGGTGTCCATTGTTGAGATCCCTCTACACATCCTACTTGGTTAATTAGTTATTGACCATTGGTCTCTACTACTCTCTGTCGAGGCCATCTTTTAAAGACATGTCAGGAGTCAACTTTTGGGAAACTTCAAGGAAGAGGAATGTGGACTCATGCTGAGTTGAAGAAAATTACTAGTTAGCTTGAAGAAAAAGCCAAGATGGGGCATTTTTTCTTTTCTCCTTCCTTGATCACAAGATTATGACTTACTGCAAATAGGATCTTCACCCATCCCTTGAGGCCCTGGTATAAGGACACTGACAGATACGAGACTGGATTTCTAAAAGCAGACACAAAAATGGCTTTTCTATGTATGAGAGCCAGCATGAATGCATTTATATATTTATTTGCCCATTAGGCTTTGTAACTTTTTAATGAATACGTTATTCCATTCAGGGGAAGGAAGGAAGGAAGGGAGGGAGGGAGGGAGAAAGGGAATAAGAGAAAGGGAGGAAGGGAGAATAGGAAGGTAAGAAGGAAGGGAGGGAGTAAGGGAATGAGAAGAAGGGAGGGAGGGAGAAAAGAAAGGAAGGAAGTAAAGAGGAAGGAATGGAGGGAGGGAGGGAGGGAGGGAGGGAGGAAGGAAGGAAGGAAGGAAGGAAGGAAGGAAGGAAGGAAGGAAGGAAGGAAAAAGAGACAGGGAGAGAGGGAGAAATGAATGAATGAAGGAAATAAGGAAGAAAGAAAGGAAAGAGGGAGGGTGAGTTGGCGGGAAAGAGAAGAAGGAAGAAAGGGAGGGAGGTAGAAAGGGAATGAGAAGAAGGGAGGGAGAGAAGGAAGGAAGGAAAGATAGGCAGTGAGGGAGAGATGAAGGAAGGAAGGGAAGAAGGAAGGAAGGAAAGATGGGGTGAGAGAGAAAGGAAGGAAGGAAGGAAGGAAGGAAGGAAGGAAGGAAGGAAGGAAGGAAGGAAGGAAGGAAGGAAGGAAAGAATGACAGGGGGGAGGGAGGGAGGAAGGGGCTTAACCCAGTGTGAAATCCACATTTTTTTACTACTGGTTCTGTGGGCGTGTTTTGGTGGGCATGATGTGGCTTGGTGGGCGTGGCTTGGTGGTAGGGGAAGGATACTGCAAAATCTCCATTTCCACCCCACTCCAGGGGAAGGCTACTGCAAAATCCCCATTCCAGTGGTGGGTTTCAATTTTTTTTACTACCGGTTCTGTGGGTGTGGCTTGGTGTGCATGGCATGGCTTGATGGGCATGGCTTGATGGCATGGCAGGGGAAGGATACTATAAAATCCCCGTTCCCACCCCACTCCGGGGGAAGAATACTGCAAAATCCCCATTTCCTCCCTATCAGCTGGGACTCGGGAGGCAGAGAATAGATGGGGGTGGGGCCAGTCAGAATTTTTACCAGCGGTTCTCCAAACTACTCAAAATTTCCGCTACTGGTTCTCCAGAACAGGTCGGAACCTTCTGAAACCCACCTCTGTCCCATCCCCTCCCTATTCCAGGGGAAGGATATTGCAAAATCTCCATTCCCACCCCACTCTGGGGCCAGCCAGAAGTGGAATTTGCCAGTTCTCCGAACTGCTCAAAATTTCCGCTACCGGTTCTCCAGAACCTGTCAGAACCTGCTGGATTTCACCCCTGGCTTAACCCCCTTGTAAAAGAGTAAGAAGCATCCCACCTAATATAGGATAATTTTTCAAGGTTGTTGCAATTTATTTATACCCTTCTACCTTCATTTCTCGCTATTTAACCGTGCATCTGAGAATACTGGAGTTTTCAGCCCACCTGCCAAATTAAATTGGCTCAAGCGGATTGAAGGATGCCAACTCTTTCTGAGAAATCTCCAGAACCACTGTTTGGCTTTCCTTCACTGCCCATTCCATCCCACTTCCATCCCCGGCTTTAATTTGTGGCAGCAGAAAGCAAGTCCTTCCCTCCCTTAAGTATTGATCATCTGAGCCTGCCTAATGACAGAACCCTTTAAGTGAATTAAACCAGTTTTCCCTTGACATTTAATTTTTCCCTCCATCCAAATGCACTTTTCATAATAGACCGAAAACTCTTTACTCAATGATGGAGCTGTATTACCACGTTGACAACCGGAGTGCTTTTCGATTAGTCTGCTATTATTTCATACGTTTATTCTATTTCCCTTCGCTCCGAAAACCTACAACTCGTCTTTTTCTTTTTCCTAATAGTCTCAGGATGCTCCCCAAATACTTGCTACTTGTTTCCTCCAGTCCCATCTGATCCAGAAACCCATTATAAGTGCAATTTTTTATAATTAGAAGGAGATTTGAGAGGAGGGGCAGAGGGGCTAAGAAATCCAGTTCTTCTTCTTATTTCTCTTCTGTTATTCTGTTCAAAAGTCTAAGCCAAAATGACAGTGCCAACCATTGTCCGCGTATTTCAGCTGTGCAATCTTGGAGACTCTTGAGGGCTGCAAGTGGGGTGCCCTAGGTTATGAATGTGCAGCCCAGTTTTGGGGGGATGAAAAAGGGACTTGACTATTGCCCTGAGTCTCCAGTTTAGCAGGAACCAAATGTAGTTATTAAGAAAAGAAACGACGAGAGAAGAAAAAGAAGAGAAAAGAAGAAGAATAAAGAGAAAGGAAGGGAGGGAAAAAGAAAGGGAGGAGAGAAAGAAAAGAAAAGAAAACAAGAGAAGAGAAACAGGAGAAGAGAAGAGAAACAAGGGAAGGGAGAGGAGAGGAGAGGAGAGGAGAAAGGGAGGAGAGGAGGAGAAAAGGAGGAGAAAGGGAGGAGAGGAGAGAAACAAGAGAAGAGAAGACGAACAAGGGATGGGAGAGAAGAGAAAAGAAGAGGAGAGGAGGAGAGGAGAGGAGAAAGGGAGGAAAGAAGAAGAGAAGAGAGAGGAGAGGAGAGAGGAGAGGAGAAACAAGAGAAGAGAAGAGAAACACGGGAAGGGAGAGAAGAGAAAAAAGAGAAGAGAATAGAAGAAAGGGAGGAGAGGAGGAGAAATGGAGGAGAGGAGAAGAGGAGAGAAGAGGAGAGGAGAGGAGAAGAGAGAAGAGGAGAAGGGAAGGGAAGGGAAGGGAAGGGAAGGGAAGAGAAGAGAAGAGAAGAGAAGAGAAGAGAAGAGAAGAGAAGAGAAGAGAAGAGAAGAGAAGAGAAGAGAAGAGAAGAGAAGAGAAAAAGCAGGGTTCTTAACTCAGAATATTTCAAAATGCTTGGCTGTCTTTCTGATATTAAAAAAAAAAAAAAATCCCCTGAGAAATCCATTCATCCCCCCACCCTTTACTTTCTTTGCATGAAGTCCAGGGAGCCGATGCCCAAATGAAATGGAGCTGAATGCCAGCTCTCCGTTCCTCTTCCTGCCTCATCACTTTTATGACTTCTTGAAACCCATCCCAGTAATTTCTAAAATAAACAAAGCATAAATTAAGAAGGTATCTACCCTGAATTCAATTCGAGAGATAGAAGGACGAGGTTTTATCTAGCAGTCATGGCAGGTAAATTAGCAGGCACAGGAAATAAGTCTCCCCAGCCGGATCGATACCTTACTGAAATCCGAAAACAGTTTCCAGGCCGGGAGAAGAATCATGGCCATGAGCTAAAGAGAAACTATAGGCTGGGGGAAAAAAATCCCAAAAAGGTGTATATACCATGTTCTCATCCCTTTCCCCGCCCCCCCCCCCGCCCCATCTTGTGGGAGAAAAACAGAGGGTGAAAGACTTGAGATAATAACAATTGCAGAGGTGAAGGCACCAGACTAGAAACTGGGAGACGGTGAATTCTAGTCCTGCCATAGGCATGAACGCCGACTGGGTGACTTTGGCCAAATCTCCAGGAGATTGGGAGTTCTAGTCCTGCCGTAGGCACGAAAGCCAGCTGGGTGACTTTGACCCAATTGCCAGGAGATTGGGAGTTCTAGTCCTGCCATAGGCACGATAGCCATTTGCGTGACTTTGAGCCAATCACCAGGAGATTGGGAGTTCTAGTCCTGCCATAGGCATGAAAGCCACCTGGGTGACTTTGAGCCAATCGCCAGAAGATTGGGAGTTCTAGTCGTGCCATAGGCACGATAGCCACTTGGGTGACTTTGGGCCAATCGCCAGGAGACTGTAATTTCTCATTATTTCTTATTTCTCCTTATTATCTCTTTATATGCACCAGCAGAAGACAGGAAGGTTACAGTGAAAAAAATTAAAAAAACGGGGTAAGGGTGGAAGACAAACGAATAAAATCCTTTGTCAGAGACTTCAGGATAGATTTCATTCCCCGGGCACAATCGGGGGGGGGGGGGGCAGGGAAACCCCCCCCCCCTCCCATTATGAGTTGCTCCATTTCCCTGAAGGAAATATGAGGAAATGTACAGTCCTTATTTAGGAGAAGTTCAACCAGTGGTGATGGATCTGTTTGTAACAGCCAAAAGCTCCGTTTTATTGGAAAGGGTGGGAGAGTGTGAATGATGGCAGGAAAAGAAAGCTGGGTCAAAATCAAATTCCTGTTCATCTCATATCAAGAATTAACGTTCTGCCCTCTGGAAAAGTGAGACATTTGTCATGGTGGGCAGAGGTGTTATTCAGCCAGTTCAGACTGGTTCGGGCAAACTGGTAGCAGCGATCACAGGTGGGCCTTGTTGTGACCCAGGCCCAAGTAGGTAGTAATCGACGCGAACAGTTCCAAAACAAACAGACTTTATTAGAACAGCTGAGAATTAACTCATTCTCAGCGTAGTCTAAACTAAATTAAAACAAACTCTTCATAATACAAATTCTTCAGTCTAATCACCAACCTTGGTATAATTAGGCAAACTGCCAAAGGCTTCTTTTGGCAAAAGTTCAAAAGCAGAAGACACCGACCATAGATAAGTGCAGCAATACTATCAACGTTGTTTTCCGGCAAAGCCCAAATGCCATTGCTGGTCTGTTTTAAGCCTTATGGGAGGGGCCAATCATCTCTTGGCCCTACTCCCGAGTCGTCCTCTCTGGTTTAGCTGCTCTTGCCTTCTGGCAGCTCTTCTCATATGTGCACTAGGAACAGGCTCCTCCTGTTCCTCTGCCTCTCTACTGTCAGCCTCTGGAGGCTATGGAGTCTGCACATCACTCTCTGATGGCTCTGGCCCCATCTCTGCCTCTGACGCAGAGCCCTCATCCGGGCCTTCCCCAGCCTCCAGGACTGGCCCATGTTCTTCCTCAGCCTCATCGCTGTCTGACTCTGCTGCCAACCCCGCAGGCTGCTGGCAAACCACAACAGACCTGTCCACCTGCCCTGGCTCCAAGTCGTGCTATTTAGGCATCTTTTCGAGGCTGGGTGCATATGCGTAAGGCGAGCAAAGCGCATACACGGAAGGCCGGGCGCATGCGCAGATAGCACATGGGGTGAACAGGTGGTAAAGGTAAATAAAACCCACCCCTGACAGTGGGGACCATGTAGAAAAGAGGCTGTCAGAGAAGGAGACACATGACACAAAGGTTAGGGAGATAACAAAGTTAAATGCAAGAGAATCAGGATTCAGCCGGTTTGGACCGGTTCGTGCGAACCGCTAGCGGCGACTGCAAGTGGGCCCAGGTGGACGCGCCTATCGGCCTTGACGTAATGCTGTCCTATTTAGCCACGTTTTTGATGCTGCGTGGCGTGCGCATGAGCAAAGTGCATGGGTGGAAGGCCGGGCGTATACATAGAAGGCGCACATGTGTGCAAAGCGTGTGTGCATGCGTGCGTGTGGCAAACTGGTGGTAAGAATATGTGAAACCCATTACTGATCAGGATGATATTACATCAAGGTAAATAGGCAGGTTCTTATATTCTGTAAACTGGAAAACAGAAATGCAAATCCACTCTAGAGGATTTGGAGTGAACTTCTCTAGGCAACGAGATACTTCAAACTGGCTTGGTCTTCAGAAGTGGCCCCTGAAACCTGTTGGAGATG
>NC_142079.1:11675000-11740000 GCF_059756535.1 Pantherophis guttatus | reverse complement strand
ACGCAGGAGACCTGTACTAGGGATTCGAACCACTGAACCACCAACCTTTCTGATTGACAAGCTCAGTGTCTTAGTCACTGAGCCACCTAGTCAGGGTTTTTTTATTTTTATTTTATTTTAATCTGGTTCACCAAATCAGTAGTTGCAAGGATTGGCTGACCCCGCCTACCCCATCCTGCCCCTCCCAGGAGTCTCCATGGGGCCCGTTTTGAATGCCAGGTAAATGCAAGACCCGTGCAGAGGCTCTGGGATGGTGAAAAATGGGCCTACCAGAAGTACCGGAAGTCCTAAAATGGGCCCGTTTCCGATCTCTGTTGGGCCTCCAGAGCCCGATGGAGGCCACTTTCACCTTCCTGGAGGCTCAAGGAAAGCCTCCGGAGCCTGGGGAGGGCAAAAAGTGGGCCTACCAGAAGTACCGGAAGTCTGAAAATGGGCCTGTTTCTGGTCTCTGGAGGGCCTCCGGAGCCTGAGGGAGGCCATTTTCACCCTCCCGGAGGCTTGAGGAAAGACTCTGGAGTCTGGGGAGGGCAAAAATGCCTCCCTGTGGTGCAGGAGGCCATACCCATCATGGGTACGCTCACCCAGCAACCGGGCAGAGAACTGGTTGCTAAAATTTCTGAATCCCACCTCTGTACTTATCTATGCTGAGTAGATGGGGGGTGGGGCTTCAAAGATCTTGCACCTCAGCTCATGAGTCTCAGAAAAGATCTGTCCGTCTGCCCTTGGTCATCAAATGCCCAACTCGAAGGAAGGACCTTTGGTTGATTCTAGCGTCGATAATCATGATGTGAGCTGCAATTTTTGGACCTGGCATGGACACCCTAGATTAATATTTAATGCCTACTGTCTAAACACACATAACCTTCCAGATTGCAATGACAGCATTTGGAGCTGTCGTCGTGTGCTCTGTAGGGTCAACAGATTGCCCTTGAGAAGGCAATAAAAGCTTCCACACAAAAGGCAGGTTTATTTCGGAAGGCACCAAGCCAAATAATAATAATAATAAAAAAAAAACACCCAACCCCGATCACCCAAACCCAAGACATTAATTGATGGAACTATGATGTCATTTAACTCTAAGGAATGAGCTTTCGTGTCATTTTCAAGTGTCTTTCTTCAGTCAGCTCTAGAAGCTTGGGGCTTTTTTCCCCCTCTATCCCACCCTGTGTCATTTACTATTCTGTTCTGGTATGTGAGTGATTACTGTCTCCTTCCCTGAACAAAGCCTTTCTCCTGCTGATCATAATGTGGCTCTGAAACCCTATTAAAATGAGAGACACCCCATAAAAACGTCAAGTTTGTAATTGATGCGCCGAATAAATGGACCCATGGGGTTACAGGAAGGGTGAACCATTAACTGAAGGATACTGGAATTGGTGTTCCAATTGTATTAGTTTAATGGCAATGGAGAAGCACATCCAGAACCCAGCGCTGCCAATAATTTCATATTTATCAATCGGGAAGATCGTTGCGAAGCGCACAGAATTTGGAAAGGGATGGCCATTTATCAGATCCAGTTCCTGATGTTGTTTGGCAGGCGCGGGTGTTTCACCCAAATTCATCTCGTACTTCTTCTTTTTTTTTTTTCATAGACTCCAACCCGCTCTTATCTTTTTCCTGTGCAAAACAAAAGCATTGTTCATCCATTTTCAGATACATTTTTTAAAAAAATCTGCCTTCGGAACCTCTGACATGGATGGATTGTGGTTCATCTGAACGATGTTTGCAGGGTCCTTGTTGCTTCTCTGAGCTTGGTTGTTTTCTTGCAAATATTTCATGACCTAACTAGATAACATCGTAAGTGATAAAAGGGAGTGGGGTTTGCAGGGAGGAGGAGGAGGAGGAGGAGAAAGAGGAAGAAGAAGAGGAGGAGGAGGAGGAGGAGGAAAAGAGGAGGAGGAGGAGAGAAGGAGAAGGAAAAGAGGAGGAGAAGGAGGAGGAGGAGAAAGGAGGAGGAGGAGAAGGAGAAAGAGGAGGAGGAGGAGGAAGAAGAAGAGGAGGAGGAAGAAGAGGAGGAGGAGGAGGAGGAGAAGAGGAGGAGGAGAAGGAAAAGAGGAGGAGGAGGAGGAGGAGGAGGAGAAAGAGGAGGAGGAAGAAGAAGAGGAGGAGGAGGAGAAAAGAGGAGGAGGAGGAGGAGGAGGAGGAGAAGGCGAAAGAGGAGGAGGAGGAGGAGGAGAAGGAAAAGAGGAGAAGGAGGAGAAGGAGGAGGAGAAAGAGGAGGAGGAGAAGGAAAAGAGGAGGAGGTGAAGAAAAAGAGGAGGAAGAAGAAGAGGAGGAGGAGGAGGAGGAGGAGGAGGAGGAGGAGGAGGAGGAGGAGGAGGAGGAGGAGGAGGAGGAGGAGGAAGAGGACTGTGGGGTCCTTAGCACTTTCTAAACTTCATTGATTTCTTGCAGACATTTCATTACCCAACTAGGTAACCTCATCAGTGGTCTAAAGGAGTGGGCTTCACTTTCCTTTTCCAGTGGCTTGCCCTGTCAATGTTGTTGGACTGCAAATGTTCCCTTCGACAGGTAATAGTGTTTTGTCTGAAAGAATCAATGTCAACCCATTCAGACGTAGGCAAGGAAGATCTATTTTAAATAGTTGATGCAAGCTAAACCTTCTCCTCCTTCCCTTCCATCTCGGTCATCAGATGCCCATCAAAGCTTGAATTGCAGACAACCTGACCCACACATGTAGAGTTCCAACTGCTTACTTTATTGTTCCGTGCCTGTTTCATAGGAATCTCTCCAAACTGGCAGCTTTCCCCTGGGAATGACCCAACAAGGTTCTAGAAGACCTTGATCTCTTGCACTTAGGTAAGGAATCCAGGCTAGTTCCTCACTTGATTCCTCCTCTCAGCTAGGATGGTCACTCTCCAACATCATCTCATGGCCCAAGGAATTCCACCAAAGCAATTTTTTTGCTGCAGACTTGAGGACATCACCATGTCCTGTCTTCAGAAGTTCCTTTTTTTTTAATGCCACGAAAACATCCCAGAACCAGAGAAACAAACAGCTGAAACCATCCAGTAGCTGTGGTTTTGTTTTGTTTTGTTTTTTTTTTTTTTTTAAAAATAACTTTTAAAACTATGATCAAACTCTCAGGGTAGCAACATGGATAAACAAAGCTACTCTTGTTTGGCCAGTAATGAAAGATAAAGGAGGGAATAGAAGGACATTGAGTCATCAGAAGCCAACGGTTCATCAATACTCCTTTCAACCAGTGGCAACAATTCATGAAAGTATAATGCATTTAATTTCCATTTTCCCCCTCTTCCTATAGACAGTTGTCTAATAAAAGATCATGAATACATTCTGTTGGTTAAGTGCTGAGGCGGGAAGTAGCGACAGGGTGGAATCAGTTTGAAAAGTAATGTTTTTGGGCAACACAGATTGCTTCATCCCAGTGCAGGAGAGCAATAACTATTGATTATATCCTCATTAAATTCTTATCCATCCAATGTGCTGAAATGTTTTCTTTCCCAACTCTTTTTTCTTTTTTTAATTTTAGCAGAACAGGGTTATTTTTTTCCCCCTCCCTTTCCCTGGACAGTCAAGAAAATATATGCTAAGTTATTTTCCACTGCCAAAGAACAGGAGAAAAGGAAATGAACTGGAAACCAGTGGTGGGTTGCTCCCGGTTCACACCGGTTCTATAGAACCGGTAGTAAAATCGCCAGGAGGCTCCACCCACCGACCCTGAAGTCCCACTGCGCAGAAGAGCGTGCGCACGCAGCCCACTGCGAACCGGTAGTAAAGATAAGTAGAATCCACCCCTGTTGGAAACTAAATGTTATCTAAACTTCCTTGCACCCCGCTTCACCCCAGCCAAAATGAGATAACTTCCAAAGAATTGAAGTGCCAACTCAACCTGTGTCCTACAACCCTAGAATTGAGATTGATAAGGCTTACCTGAATCCGTAAGGAGCACGGTGTCTCGAATGGTTGGGACATTGGACAGGAGGTTAGCAAGCCCGTGTTTGAGACCCGAGAGATGCCATGGGGTACTGGGGTAGGGATGAGCACTCCAACTCTTGCTGGGGATGTGAGAGGAGCCCCCAAATGGGCATTCTCCGGGCAACGGTGATATCACCGACTAATCCTTTCAACATAAATAGGATTTGTCTCTGATAGTCAGAAGTCACTGGCGTTCTTTCATAATAGCTTCCTTCCTTTTTCCTGCCACAGAGAGGAGGGGGTCAAGCTATTTTCCAAAGCACCTGAAGGCCAGACAAGGAATAATGGATGGAATCTGAACAAGGAGAGATTCAACCTAGAAATGAGGAGGAATTTTCTGACAGTGAGAACAATCAACCAGTGGAACAGAAGTTGCCTTCGGAAGTTGTGGGAGGTTCATCACTGGAGGCTTTCAAGAAGAGACTGGACTGCCATTTGTCGGAAAGGGTGTAGGGTCTCCTGCTTGGGCGGGGGGTTGGACTAGATGACCTGCAAGGTCCCTTCCAACTCTGTTAATCTGTAAAAAAATACTAGAAGGCTGCTTCAAATATTGCAGCACTGTACCAAAATCTAAATTCCCACAAGATTTCTCCCCGTATGAAGAAAAGTTTCTTGTTTTTCTTTCTTATTCTCCCTTGCATCTTACTTTCAAATCCTAGGCAGCAGGCTGTAAATATCCTTTATTTAGGGGGAAACGACCTGAAAGGAAGCTCCTTTCTCAGCCTGTTTATACGCTCCAAGAGGAAACGGCTGTCAAAGAAACCAGAGCCAACAATTTTCACCGAGAGAGAAAGCTTAAAGCTTAAATTACCTCTCCTTAAGTTGATAGGTAGGTTAAAGTCGGACGGTTAAAATAGAAGGCTTAAAAGCCCATCATTGTAGCCACGGTGGGAGGAATCAGATGTAGAAGGAAATAGATTGATGGTTTGGGTGACACATTGATCTTCACCTGTTGATGCCGACCAAGAAATTCCTTCTGAAGATAGATGGACCTATTTTGCCGATTCCAACTCTTGGAATTCAGGACTTCTAGATTTTCTAACCGGTATGGTTCACTGCTAGGAATTCTAGAACAGGGATCTCCAACCTTGGCAACTTAAGCATAGACCTAAGCATAGTACATAAAATTATCTGCCACAATGTCCTTCCTGTCAATGACTACTTCGGCTTCAACCACAACAATACACGAGCGAATAATAGATACAAACTCAAGGTAAACCGCTCCAAACTTGATTGCAGAAAATATGACTTCAGTGACAGAGTGGTCAATCCCTGGAATGCACTACCTGACTCTGTAGTTTCTTCCCCAAACCCCCAAAACTTTAACCTTAGGCTGTCTACTGTTGACCTCACCCCATTCCTAAGAGGTCTGTAAGGGGCATGCGTAAGTGAACCAGCGTGCCTAGCGTCCCTGTCCTAATATTTTACTGACTCTTTTCATGTATTCAAATTATGTTTATACTTTTTACTTGTAATCTTATATATGCTTGACAAATAACTAAACTAAACTAAACTAAACTAAACTAAACTAAACTAAACTAAACTAAACTAAACTAAACTAAACTAAACTAAACTAAACTAAACTAAACTAAACTAAACTTTAAGCCTGCAGGACTTCAACTTCCAGAATTCCCCAACCAGCAAATCTGGCTGGGCAGTGGTGGGATCCTCCCCAGGGGTGGGTTCTACTTACCTTTACTACCGGTTCGTAACGGGGCCACGCGTGTGTGCTTGCTTTGCTCACGCGCACGCATGTTCTTCTGCACATGCGCAGAAGCGTTTTCATGACATCAGAGTCAGTGGGTGGAGCCTCTCGCTGGTTTTACTACCGATTCTATAGAACCGGTGTGAACCGGGGGCAACCCACCACTGATCCTCCCGGTTTAACAACCGGTTCAGTGATTGCGCGCGCATGCAAAGTTTGAAAAAATCGTCACTTCCGCGTTTCTTCAGAGGAAAAATACAGCTGAGACATGGCAATCTACTGTGCCATGCGAATCAGCTGAGAAGATAAAGATAGGAAAACAGCACGGGGTGGACCCATCTGATTGTCGGGACAAACTGGTTCGCTCCCAGCTGATCGTCGGAGCTACCAGTTCGCCCGAACTTGTCCGAACCGGTAGAATCCCACCCCTGTGGCTGGGGAATTCAAGGAGATGAAGTCCACCAGGCTTAAAGTTGCCAAGGTTGGAGACCCCTATTCTAAAAGATAACTTAGAAGATCCAAAGATACTCTCTCAAGAAAAAAAAGACACCAGAGAATCTGCTTGGTGTTAGTAAGGGTCATTTGTGTTAAAATCAAGCCAAGGAGATCAAAGTATTTTTTATTTATTCTCTCTCAGTAGATTACCATCCCCCACCAGACAGAACCATGGCATCAGAAGAGGACACTTAGCTGCCATGCTCTTGGTGGCCTACGCTCATCAACATGAGTTCACCTACCCCAAAAATCTCCTCTGATATTCCAAGGAAAAATTGCTGGCGGTGAGCATGAAAATTCTCGGCTCTTCCATTTCAGCCACTGTGAATAGAATAGAATAGAATAGAATAGAATAGAATAGAATAGAATAGAATAGAATAGAATAGAATAGAATAGAATAGAATAGAATAGAATAGCAATAGCAATAGCAATAGCAATAGCAATAGCAATGGAATGGAATGGAATGGAATGGAATGGAATGGAATGGAAACGGAACGGAACGGAACGGAACGGAACGAAACGGAACGGAACGGAACGGAACGGAACAGAACAGAACAGTACAGTACAGTACAGTGCAAAATTATTTACTGGCCAAGTGTGATTGGACGCACAAGGAATTTGTCTTTGGTGCATAAACTCTCATATATATATTATATATACAATATATACAATATATATTTATACAAAAATACAAGCCATTGCTTATATTATTATTGCAAAAGAAGGAGCTGTGATGGAGCGAGGAGAAGCAAAAAAAAAAAAAATGCTTTAGTCTCCATTTGCCAAGATGTTGATCAAAGGATTAATTAACCTTCCCACGTTATTTCATTGCCAACCGATGGTTTTGTATCAAGTGTCTCTTGGAGATTCATTGCGAGCCTTCTGGTTTGTTCATCCAGGCCTTTCCCATCGTATTCGGAGCAGATTATTCAACCAGAGAAAAATGGGCCAATCTCACCTATGGGACAAAGGGGCATAAAACGGACCAATTGAGTAAATCAATTGAGTTCTCTGCAAAGGAAAACACTTTGCCGCCCCCCCCCCCCCAAAGAAACAGATGATATTACAGCCGCAAGAGAGGCGTTCTAGGGAAATCTGTATCCCAGGAGAAAATTCAAATGCTGGAACTCAAAGACAATTTTGGGCACCAAGTCGGCGTCAGGAGGAATGGATTTCCGGCGAAGACTCGTTTGCGAATTCCCGACAGATTGGATGATCTTGCCGCAGTATTTTGTTTGTACATGCAGTGAACCTGCAAGGATGAAAATGTTTTGGTACGATGCTTCGGGTTTCTTTTTCTTGCTTTGCTGCGACATCTCTCTTAGTGACAGCTGAGTTACCAAATATCGGTGATAAATGGTCGATGCTCTCTTCGTAATGGCAATATCCTCAAATGAAAAATGGCTTTGGTGGCCGGGCAACACCTCCAATGTTTTTAGAGGCACAAACCTTGCAGTGGCCAGTCATAAAATAATGCTGCAGAATGAGAGGCTGAGATTTTCAGTTTCTTTCTTTCTTTCCTTCCTTCCTTCCTTCCTTCCTTCCTTCCTTCCTTTCCCTCCCTCTCTCCCTCCCTCCCTATCTTCCTTATGCCTTCTTCCTTTCATCCCTCCTTCCTTTCTTCCCTCCCTCCCTCCTCCCTCCCTCCGTTTTTCATTCTATCTTCCTCTGTCCCTCTCTCCTTCATTCCTTTCTTCTTCCCTCCCTCCCTCTCTCCTTTTCTCCCTCCCTTCTTTTCCTTTCTCTTATGTCTTCTTCCCTTCATCTCTCTTTTCCTTCCTTCCTTTCCCTCCTCCCCCCCTCCCTCCCTCTCTCTATTATGCCTTCTTCCTTTCATCTCTCCTATCTTTTCCCTCCCTCCCTCCCTCCTTTCCCCTTTCATTCTTCCTTCCTCTGTCCCTCTCTCCATTCCTTTCTTCTTCCCTCCTTCTCTCCTTTTCTCCCTCTCTTTTTCTCCTATTTCTCTTATGTCTTCTTCCCTCCATTTCTCTTTTCCTTCCTTCCTTCCTTTTTTCCTTCCTTCCCTTTCCTTTCCTTCCTTCCTTCCCTCCCTTCCTATCTCTTTTATGCCTTCCCTTCATCTCTCCTTCCTTCCTTTCTTCCCACCCTCCTCCCTCCCTCCCTCTTTTCTTTCCTTCTTCCTTCCTCTGTCCCTCTCTCCTTCACTACTTTCTCTCTCCCTCCTTTTCTCCCTCCCTCCCACCCTTCTTTTCCTATCTTTTATGCTTTCTTCCCTTCATCTCTCCTTTCATTCCTTCCTTTTCCTTTCTTTCCCATCTTTCCCTCCTTCCTTCCCTCCCTTCCTTTGCTATCTATCTTATGCCTTCTTTCTTTCTTCTCTACTTCCTTCCTTCCTTGCTTCTTTCCTCCCTCCCTCCCTATCTCTCTTATGCCGTCTTCCGTTCATCTCTCTTTTCCTTCCTTCCTTCCTTCCTTCCTTCCTTCCTTCCTTCCTTCCTTCCTTCCTATTTTCCTATTTAGACTGCTGCTTTGTTCTGTCTCTCTACATGTCTATTTTACAGTGACACACCGGCTGTGTGTCTTTGTGTTTTCTGCCTTAAAAACAACAAGAAACTGTTGATATTCAGGAACAATAGTTGGAGGGAACTACAGAGACACCAAACAAGGTTGGCTTAGGAACCACAGAGACTCATTGCTGCTACACAGTTTCAGTGCGCGGCAAACCGCTGGTAAGATTATGTGAAACCCACTTCTGATCCGGTAGATTACATTGGAAGTATCTCCCAAGCGATCTTTGTCATGCATAATTTGTCCTCGTATGGTAGCCTCTGGGCGGTGTGCGATGCCCACTTCAGATCTTGAAAGCTGCGTTCTACAGCTTCTGAAATGTTTTCGATGTACGGTAGGGTGTGCCATGTGGTTGCTCATGTACCTTGTGTCTATCCCCTCCCCCCATTGTGTTGCACAGACATCTTGTGACAAATGATTGCTTTTGAGATGTGCTTTCAGTCCAGCAAGACTCTTTGTTGTTGTTGGTGGTGGTGGTTTTGTTAATTGTTAGTTGCAAAGTCGTGTCCGACCCATCGCGACCCCATGGACCATGTTCCTCCTGTCCTTCCTGTCCTCTACCATCCCCCAGAGTCCATTTAAGCTCACACCAACAGCTTCAGTGACTCCATCCAGCCACCTCGTTCTGTTCTTCTTTTGCCCTCCATCGTTCCCAGCATTAGGCTCTTCTCCAGGGAGTCCTTCCTTCTCATTAGGTGACCAAAGTATTTGAGTTTCCTCTTCAGGATCTGGCCTTCTAAAGAGCAGGCAGGGTTGATCTCCTCTAGGACTGACCAGTTGGATCTCCTTGCAGTCCAAGGGACTCGCAGGAGTCTTCTCCAACACCAGACTTCAAAGGCCTCAATTCTTTGGCCTTCTCAGTCTTTCTTATGGTCCAACTTTCACAGCCATACATTGCAACTGGGAACACCATAGCCTTATCTATACGCACTTTTGTTGGCAGGGTAATGTCTCTGCTTTTTAGTATGCTAAGACTCTTTTAATGTAACCTTAAACTACAGCTACAGCTAGTACTTCTGATTGTGCTTCTCGAATGGCCTACCTTGAAGGGTTCTCATTGTTTACCTTGTTGGGAATGGACTTTTTCTTCTCTCCATGGTTATCTCTTTGTCAGCATCTAACCCAGGGGTGAAATCCAGCAGGTTCTGACAGGTTCTGGAGAATCGGTAGTGGAAATGTTGAGTAGTTCAGAGAACTGGCACATACTACCTCTGGCTGATCCCAGAGTGGGGTGGGAATGGATATTTTGCAATATCCTTCCCCTGGAGTGGGGTGGGAATGGGGATTTTGCAGTATGCTTCCCCTGGAGTGGGGAGGGAATGGGGATTTTGCAGTATGCTTCCCCTGGAGTGAGGAGGGAATGGGGATTTTGCAGTATCCTTCCCCTGCCACGCCCACCAAGCCACACCATGCTCATCAAGCTTCACCCACAGAACTGGTAGTAAAAAAAATTTGGATTTCACCACCGATCTAACGGGCCACTCTCAAAATGAGATATTTGCAGGAGCTGCTGCACATTAGCTCAAATCTGCATAATGAGGCAAAGTGAGTGAGAGAGAGAGAAAGAGAGAGAAAGAAAAATCTTGGAACCCCCACAGCATCAAATAAATCTAAACCATCCATCATTAAAAATAAAGTATAGTCCAATTGATACGTTTTATTCATGCGAATTATCTTGGATTCCTGCCTCTCTTTCCCGTTGGAGCATGTTCACCATTAAAACTCCAAGATTCATGCAGAGAACATTTGTTTTAGGGACATTTAATTATCTTTTCCTGGCATAAATAAAAATAAAATAACACTGGCATTTATTACAGTTTGACTTTCGGTTGGGGGCCAAGAGCCGACTCCCTCCCTCCCTCTCTCTCTCTCTCTCTCTCTCTCTCTCGCTCTCTCTTGTCTTTTTTTTTTAAATTAAAAAAAAAGGTTAATAATAACTGCGTTGAACTCATGTGCAATCCTCAAACCATCCATTTTAGATTCGGGTGACACCCCAGTTATTGTGAAGCAACTTAGTGGAGATAAGAAAAAATGAAGTTCCATCCCTAAAAAATAGACACCCACTTCTCCCCTGGTTTTATTCAACATTGTAAATGAATATAAACTTTGAATTATTTAAGGCATCAAGCACAAGCGGAATTAGCATTGACTGGCACGGGAGAAGCCTTCTGTACTTTACTTGGAATTAGTTTTGCTTAAGGGAAATGTGGGGCTGTAATGGGTTTGTTCAAAGGAACCTCCCGAAATAGACTGCATACACACACACATCCAGAGAGAGAGAGGTGTGGGGTTACTTAGATATAACTATATACTAGTAGATATAAATAGATATGGAGGAGGAGGAGGAGGAGGAGGAGGAGGAGGAGAAAGAGGAGGAGGAGGAGAAGGAGAAGAGAAGAAAAGGAAGAAGAAGAGGAAGAGGAAGAGGAGGAGGAGGAGGAGGAGGAGGAGGAGGAAGAAGAAGAAGAAGAAGAAGAAGAAGAGGAGGAGGAGGAGGAGGAGGAGGAGGAGGAGGAGGAGGAAGAAGAGGAAGAAGAAGAAGAGGAGGAGGAGGGGAAGGAGGAGGAGGTGGAGGGGAGGAAGAGGAAGAAGAAGAGGAGGAGGGGGAGGAGAAGAGAAGAAGAGGAAGAAGAAGAGGAAGAGGAGGAGAAGGAGAAGGAGAAGGAGAAGAAGAAGGAAAGTGTACTACTCTAATCCATCTCATGAACTTGCTGGGGTCCTGTTCTGCCTTGATCTTCTCAAGATCAGATATCTGCAATTCTTATTTAGCTCCTTGTTCCAGTTGCTCGACATTCTGGATTCCGCTCTGGCGTTCCTTCGTGACAAGAATGGGTTGATGGTGTCAGAAAGGGTGCAGGATCTCCTGCTTGGACGGGGGACGGGGGGGGTGTTGGACTAGATGACCTACAAGGTCCCTTACAACTCTGTTCATCTGTTAACCTGATATCCCAGCCGGGAGGAAAAATCCTGAGTCGCTATTTAGATGGGCTTCTTCTAGTTGACAGCTCTACAGTTCTACGGTTCGATCGGGGCTCATTATTCACATTCTCAGCTACGCTAATACATGCTGGGCTTTATGCTTTTTTTTTTTTTTTTTAAATGAGCTTAATTCAAAGGCAAGCACCCGTCGGGACATTTGCCCTAGACAATTGGCATTGTTAGGTGACAACTACTTTGTCGTCTTTTACCTGCACCATGCGGAGAGATATTTATTATTATATCCATGTCACATCAACCGGTTCGCCGAGCGTAAAAAAAAAAAAAAAAAACGCTTCCAAAGCCCTTGTGAAAATGGATCGTTGCAATTAAAGATCAGTAGGCCTCAAATCAGCCCATTGATGTGAAATAAAAGCCTTGTAAATTTCATCCAGCGTGGATGAAATTTGGTTCAAGGGCTGCCTCTCCGGGGAGCTTTGATCTGGGTTTACAGACGCGGAGAGGGAACACAACAAAGTCATTCGAGTTTTCCCCCAGCACGGACAGCTGAATGATTGAAAATGACGCTTCCCAATTATACAAATTATTAGCATTTTCATGCCTTTCATTCAGATGCGCAAAAGGACCCTTCGTACAAAGACACGGTCACACAGAATGGCAAACCGAGCAAAATTAGGAAAAGCAAAATTAAAAAAACAAAACAAAACAGCACCGAAAGCTGTAAGCTGTAGCTTATCCACGGTAATGCCTGAGTTCGCACAATATAGTCGTACAGGTAGGCCTTGACTTAACGGCCACAACTGGGACCAGAGCAGGGGTGAAATCTAAAATTTGTTACTACCGGTTCTATGGGCTTGGGGGGGGGGTAATGTGACTGGGTGGGCGTGGCCAGAAAGAGGGAGGGAGGGAGAGAGAGAGAGAGAGGGAGGGAGAGAGAAAGAGAGAGAGAGGGAGGGAGAGAGAGAGGGAGGGAGAGAGAGGGAGGGAGGGAGAGGGAGAGAGAGAGAGGGAGGGAGAGAGAGAGAGGGAGGGAGAGAGAGAGAGGGAGGGAGAGGGAGGGAGAGGGAGGGAGGGAGGGGAAGAGGGAGGGAGAGAGAGAGAGGGAGGGAGGGAGGGAGAGAGGGAGGGAGAGGGAGGGAGGGAGGGAGGGAGGGGAAGAGGGAGGGAGAGAGAGAGGGAGAAAGAGGGAGGGAGAGAGAGAGAGAGGGAAGGAGGGAGAGGGAGGGATGGGAAGAGAGAGAGAGAGAGAGAGATCTCAGCAAGTTTCCTTGGCCTGAAATAAGGAGAGAAAATTCAATTTGGTTCCTGCCCAGCACCGGTTACATTCCATTGCAAGCCAGCGAAGGTGATGAAGCAGCATTTTCTTTTCATGCCATAAAGAAAAAGACGCTCTCGAGGGTTGCAAAAAGAGGCTTTGCTGAAGTTTTAATTTCAATAATGAAAAAAAAAAAGAAAAAAGAAAAAAAAGGAAACCGCTTCCCTCCTACCCCCCACTTTTTTCCGCTAAATCTTTAAATGTATAAATTATAGCTCCAATCGAGCCATCTAACTTTCTCTCTCTCTTGCTCTCTCTTTTTAATGCTGAACACTACAGAGTGATCTGGCTTCCATAGCTGGTGGTAAATTATATCGTTCTTTGCATATTAATATTTGCCTTCCCTGAGACAAATGGAAGGGAAATGATGCTCTCTTTTTTTTTCTTTCTTCCTGCACAACTGGCAATTTTGAACCTGTCTCCTCTAAAGGATCCCGAGTAGAAAAGCTGACGAGGAGAAATTCTGAAGAGGGAAAAAGAGAAGGAAGAGAAGGAAGGAGAGGGATAGAGGAAAGAAGGGAGGGAGGGAGAGGAGGAGGGAGGGAGAGAAGGAAGGAAGGAAAAGAGGAAGAGGAGAAGGAAGGAAGGAAGGAAGGAAGGAAGGAAGGAAGGAAGGAAGGAAGGAAGGAAAGAGAGGTAGGACAAGAAAGGGAGGGAGGCAGGGTTCCAAGTAACACCCCCAACGAAAGAAGACTCTGAGGCTTGAAGTTCCTCAAAATCCCATTTTATTAGGGATGTCATATTGGCACATCTGGGAAAATCCAAATCTAAAAGTTTCCAGGCAAGGAAAGCCCAAGTCCCTTTCCCTGCACCCACATGTCCATCACATGATCCAATCCAAGCAACGTCCCAACTGGAGATGCCTCCCAGTTCCAGCCCTCCAGATGCAGGGCAAGATGTCCTTGACTCTCTGAGAAAGGAATGTTGTTATGACTACATATCACCCATGCTCCATACAATCCCCCCTCCCAGTTTCCCACAGCAGTAAATGTGGCAGGAAGGCCCAATGTAAAAAAATGGCTTCCAGGCCTCACAGGAGGGAGGAAAAGAGAAAGGAGAAAGGAGAAAGGGAAGGGAGGGAGGGAGGGAGGGAGGGAAGAAAGGAAGGAAGGAAGGAAGGAAGGAAGGAAGGAAGGAAGGAAGGAAGGAAGGAAGGAAGGAAGGAATAGCAGTTACACTTATATATCGCTTTACAGTGCTTTCCAGCCCTATCTAAGCGGTTTACAGAGTCAGCCTCTTGCCCCCAACAATCTGGGTCCTCATTTTACCCACCTCGGAAGGATGGAAGGCTGAGTCAACCTTGAGCCCGGTGAGATTCGAACTGCCAAATTGCAGGCAGTCAGCAGAAGTCGCCTGCAGTACTGCACTCTAACCACTGCGGCACCGTGGCTCAACTTACCTCTATTTTTCAATGTCCCCCCAGTCATGGCTGATTTTATGACCTTTTTTTTGCAGCGGTTGTTAAGTGAAGCAGCATGGTTGCTAAGCAAATACATTCCCCCTCCCCCACTGACCTTGCTGATTGGAATCACCTGAGAATGGGATCACCTGCCAGCATCTAGAATTTTGATCATCTCTGGAATCAACATTTTCTTTCAAGAGTTTGCCAGATGAGTGGTTAAGGCCTGTCTGTCACCAAGGAAACACAAATGATTTCTCTGGAATTTCCATTCAGGGGAGTTAATGTGTTTGTTGCTAGCTAGGTAGGAAAATCGTTACTGGAATAATCTGCCATTAGTGTGAATAATAGGGGCTAATTATCAGACAATACCTGATTGGCTCTTTTTTTTTTTTTTTTTTTTGCAAACTCCGATCTAATTGGCTGAAAGGATAGTGGTCCAGATTAGATTCAGCTCTGAGATTTCCCTTTTCGGTCTCTCTCCAGCTAGGAGTCGGTTTGGTCTTGAAAGAAGTATTTGATAAAAAAAAAAAAGTTACTGGTTTATTTTTTATTTTTTTTATGGACCATGCCTTTTTATGTTCCGTAGAAAAAAAGAAGTCAATGACTGACTTGATAGGCTTGTAAAAAAAAATCTATAACTCCGCCATGTAATAGCCTACTGTAAAAACTGGAAGTGTGAGCAAGCCCTTTCTCTCTTTAAAACGGAAGTGCAGAACTTCAGTAGGAGAAACATCAAAAGATCTCTTTCAAAGCTGAACATTTATGTCTGCATTTCCACTTCGACTTCAAAATTGCAGAAGACGTGCTTCTGAATAGCCCCCCCCTCTCTCTTTGTCTCTCTCTTTCTCTTTTGCTTTCTTTTGCTTCCTTTTTCTCTCTCTCTCTGTCTCTCTCTCTCTCTCTGTCTCTCTCTCTCTCTCTCTGTCTGTCTCTCTCTGTCTCTCTGTGTGTCTCTGTGTGTCTCTTTGTCTCTCTATCTCTCTTTGTCTCTCTCTTTCACTTTCTTTTGCTTTCTTTCTCTCTTTGTCTCTCTTTCTGTCTCGCTCTGTGTGTGTGTGTGTGTGTGTCTGTGTGTCTCTTTGTCTCTCTCACTTTCTTTCTCTTTCGCTTTCTCTCTCTCTGTCTCTCTCTCTGTGTCTCTCTGTCTCTGTCTCTCTCTCTGTCTCTCTCTCTGTGTCTCTGTGTCTCTGTCTCTCTCTCTCTCTTTGTCTCTCTTTTGTCTCTCTCTTGTCTCTCTCTTTCGCTTTCTTTCGCTTTCTCTCTCTGTCTCTCTCTCTGTCTCTTTTCCCCTCTCTCTCTTTCTCATTTGCTTTCTTTCTCTTTCTCTCTTTGTCTCTCTCTCTTCTCCTCTCTTTCTCCTCTCTCTTTCTCTCTCTCTTTTTCTTTCTTTCTCTTTCTCTCTTTGTGTCTCTCTCTTTGTCTCCCTCCCTCCCACTCTCTCTCTCTGCTAAATAATTTCCAGAGACTGAATAAACCTGCAACTGGCTAAAAGCATCTAACTGCCCTCTTGAAGTAGAAAAACAGCATGCATTCTCTTTTCGCTCACAAATGTATACCTCTGTTGTGCAATGTGCTGTGTAAATGCAGCCAATGTGTCACCTGGCCTCTGAAGGAGGTGTTCAGACTTGCAAAAAATGGCCCCACAGTCCCACCAGGGAAGTTTTTCACAGGGATAGACCAATCGTCCAAGAGCTGATTCGGATTCTGCGCTCTGTTCGACCATTTGAGTCCATTCAGACTCAATGGGCATTCCATCAAGCCACGATTGGAGAAATGGGGTTGTGTGAGTTGTGCAAACATCCGTTGAATAGCTAGACGGATCTGAAAGGACCTGATTCCAATTGTCAAAAGGAGGCAGATTCCGTCATTTCAAATTAAGGCTTTGCACAGCTCTATGAGAGCTATTAGATAGTGTAACCTCTAGGTTACCTTGACTCTACTTAGTCAAAAATATCACTGAGTATTTTCTGATTTTGAAGATGAATAAGATCTATATCTGTCTGTCTGTCTATCTATCTAGCTAGCTGTCTATCTATCTCTCCATCTCTCTATCTTTCTACCTCCATCTCCATCCCCCTCTGTCTCCGTCTCAATCTTCATCATTTCCATCTCCATCCCTCTCCACCCATCCATCTCCACCTATATCTCCACCTCTACCTCCATCATCATTCTCCATCTCCATCCCTTTCCATCTCCATCTCTATCTGTCTCCATCTCCATCTCCTCTGTCTCTGTCTTCATCTCCATCTCCATCCATCTCCACCTCCATCTCCACCATCTTTCTCCATCTCCATCCCTTTCCATCTCTGCCTCCATCTCCATCTGCCTCCATCCATCCATCCATCCATCTCCACCTCAACCTCCACCTCCATCTTCATCTTCATCCATCTCCATCTTCACCTCCATCCATATCCACTCATCTATCTCCACCTCTATCTCCACCATCATTCTCCATCTCCATCCCTTTCCATCTCCATCTCTATCTGTCTCCATCTCCACCTCTGTCTCTGTCTTCATCTCCATTTCCATCTCCATCTCCATCCATCTCCACCTCTATCTCCACCATCTTTCTCTATCTCCATCTCCATCCCTTTCCATCTGTCTCTGTCTCCACCTCCACCTGCCTCCATCCATCCATCCATCCATCCATCTCCACCTCTGTCTCCATCTTCCTTCATCCATCTCCACTCATCCACCTCTATCTCCACTATCATTCTCCATCTCCATCTCCATCCCTTTCCATCTCCATCTCTGTCTGTCTCCATCTCCATCTGCATCTCCACCTCTGTCTCTGTCTTCATCTCCATTTCCATCCATCTCCACCTCTATCTCCACCATCTTTCTCCATCTCCATCTCCATCTCCATCCTTTTCCATCTCTGTCTCCATCTCCATCTGCCTCCATCCTTCCATCTACTGTACAGGATGGGCCAAAACAGTTTCCTTTCTGATGTTGAGCAACAGTATCCCCAAACCGAAACCCTGTCTGTCCTTCTCTGAGCAGCAAATGCCCCTTTGATAGACTTCCAAAGGACCAAATTAAAAATTCAAGATTCATAATGCCTATCCTTGTGAACTGGGCTTCCTTTCACCTTTTCGCTGCAACTTTCAAGGTTTGGTTTTGTCATAATTCACTCTTTCCTACTTTCAATTTTGCCATCCGTGCAACCCTGACATCCAGGAAAATAACAGATCCAGGTTGAAAAGAATCAGGGTAGAAAGATTGTAGAAACACATTAAATAAATAAATAATGATATATATATATATATATATATATATATATATATATATATATATATATATATATATATATATATATATATATATATATAAAAAATATAACCATATCGCTCTCTTCGAAGGTTTCAGGAAAGCATTTAAACCGAAGAACCAATTTATGTCTGTAGCCATATGTTCCAATTGTTGATAGATAAAAGGGGGTATAAAATAAGATTTCATTTTTCCAAGGCAATAAATCTGAGAGTCGAGAAAATAGCAGCCGTGACACCAATTCCTTCTTATGCTATAATATTTATTTAAAGGTTTGCTCTCTTGGATTGCCTGAGGAAACACACAGTTCGTTTTTATGAGCGTGCAAAGTTTGTGCTACAATAAGAAACTAAATGGGGAAAGACCTTTTGGCTTGCAAAATTTGTACCCCAAGGTTCCCACGGAGTTTATTCTTTAAAAAGAGAGATAGAGAGACCAACAGATAGACAAATAAATAAAAGTTACACGTATCTCAGAATCAAGCCACTAAAAATTTGCTACAGGTAATTTTGTTTCTGTTTGAAGATTTTTAACCGGGCAAGGGTGAAAGAGCAGCGGGGAATTTGTAGGTTGTAGCCTGCAATATTTTTTTTTCCTAAAATCGTATTGCAACATTCCTGTGGTGGAGCAGGGGTCCCCAACCCTTAGTTCCGTGATGGTGAACCTATGGCACGCGTGCCACAGGTGGCACACAGAGCCCTCTCTGCGGGCATGCCAGCCGTTGCCCCAGCTCAGTTTTATTACACATACACGCACGCCTCCTGCCAGCCAGCTGATTTTCGGGTCTCTGTAGCACATGCTCAGGGGGTGGGGCACATGCTAGAGAATAGAATAGCAATAGCAATAGCAATAGCAATGGAATGGAATAGAATAGAATAGAATAGAATAGAATAGAATAGAATAGAATAGAATAGAATAAGAAAGCAGAATGGAATGGAATGGAATGGAATAGTAGAATAGAATAGAATAGAATAGAATAGAATAGAATAGAATAGAATAGAATAGAATAGAATAGAATAGAATAGAATAGAATAGAATAGAATAGAATAGAATAGAATAGAACAGCTTTTGTGCCTAAGGTGGGAATAAAACTCACCATCTCCTGGTGATTAATCACACAAAGTCACCCAGCAGGCTTTCACGGCTATGGCATCATCTCATCATCTGGAGTTCTAGGGGACTGGAGGCTAAAACATACGAAGAACGGTTGCAGGAACTGGGTATGTCTAGTTTGATGAAAAGAAGGAGTAGGGGAGACATGATAGCAGCCTTCCAATATCTCAGGGGCTGCCACAGAGAAGGAGTTAAACTATTCTTCAAAGCACCTGAGGGTAGAACAAGAAGCAACGGGTGGAAACTAATTTATTATTATTTATTTATTTATTTATTAAATTTCTATACCACCCTTCTCCATATAGGACTCAGGGCGGTGCACAGCCAAAGTAAAAACAGAGCATACAAAATTTAAAAACAGTATTAAAATAATTAAATATTTTGGCCGTAAATTAAAACAACCCAATTTAAAATCAATTTAAAATTTAACTCAAGCCAGCCCAGCTAGTTGAAATAAATAGGTTTTCAGGGCCCGACGAAAAATCTGGAGAGATAATCAAGGAGAGAAGCAATTTAGAACTAAGGCAAAATTTCCTGACAGTTAGAACAATTAATAAATGGAACACCTTGCCTCCAGAAGTTGTGAATGCTCCAACACTGGAAATTTTTAAGAAGATGTTGGATAGCCATTTGTCTGAAGTGGTGTAGGGTTTCCTCCCTGGGCAGGGGGTTGGACTAGATGACCTCCAAGGTCCCTTCCAACTCTGTTCTTCTATTCTGTTCTGTTCTGTTCTGTTCTGTTCTGTTCTGTTCTATCTCCTGGTTTCTGACCTGGTTCTTTCACCACTAAATCAAACTGGCTCTTATGGGAGTCTTTCAAGAAGAAAAAAATTGGTCACCTGATTTTTTGCTGACAGTATTGATGGACAGTTTTGAAAGGCTATCAGTGTACTAGATAGGTTAAATTTGAAGACCTCCTTAAGCTATAACTTCCATTGGATCATCACCTACCCTGTTTTCCCAAAACCCAACCGGAAAATAAGCCCTAACACGATTTTTCAGGATGCTCGTAATATAAGCCCTACTCCCCCAAATAAGCCTCAGTTAAGATCATCAGCCAGTTGGGCTCATTTAGTATATTTCCCCCCCAAAATAAGATCTAACCAAAAAATAAGCCCTAATGCATCTTTTGGAGCAAAAACTAATATAAGATCGGGCCTTGTTTTTGGGGAAACACAGGTAAGTAATTGCCAGGAGCTCTCCAAGGTGCTGAAGAGGCCACATTTTTAATTCCTAGTGCCTGCTGGTTGTTAGTTGACTTCCATCATTTCTGATACATCAACATAAACATCTCCTTCATTAGGAATGGAGAAATGAAAACCAGAGGGACATTTTTTTCAGTGTTCCCAGCAAGGCAAATCTGAAAAGACAACAAAATGTGCAACTATTTTTTTTAAAAAAAAAATAGTCTTCCATTGCAACAAGAGGGAAACCTTCACAGAATAGTCAAAGTGAAGGAATTCTGTGAAAATATTATTAATTGAGGGATCTGAAGTAGAATTAATTTGTTTTCTAACCCAAAGCAGAGTAGAGTATCAGAGTATCAGCTGTTGGGGATGCTTTCCACGGAAGAGCAACAGCTGTTTAAGTCTTTCCTTTCAAACTCATATTTCTTCACCCAGAATATTGTAATATAATACCGGAAGTCTCAGGTAGGACTCATTCATTCTCTATTTACGTATTTTGCAAAAATGTTGTGGCCCACCAGCGGCCAGCAAAGCTGACAGCAGATTCGGACAGTGAGGAGATTGGAGAGGAATGTGGGCCAGTCCTGGAGTCTAGGGAAGGCTCAGACGAGGGCTCTGAGTCAGAGGTAGAGAGGGAGCCAAGGCCATCTGGTAGTTCTTTGCTGCCTCCAGAGACTCCAGAGTCTGACATCAGCGAGGCAGAAGAACAACATGAGCCTGTTCCCAGTGTGCGCATGCACAGAGCTACCAGAAGGCAAGAACAATTAAGAAAAAAGGGTCAACTTGGGAGTAAGCCTTGGACCCTTTCATAAGACATAAAAGAGAAGCGAACGGGAGGTGAGCTTTTGCAGGAAGCAATTAGTTCATCTGGTCGGGAAAAGCTTTGGGAGAGTTCTGTTTGACTCTGTTTGGCCTTGCCCTGTGTGTGGCAATTAGTTCTCTGGCAGCATTCCAAGGAAGATAAGGTGGGTGTTTGTAAACACTCCCCTGAAAGACTGTTCGAGAAGCCTTTCAGGCTGTAATTGACAATAATTCACATTTGTATGAATTAAAGAGGTTTGCCAGGACTAAGATTGTTCTGCATACTTTCTAAGGAAGCCTAGGTCAGAACAAAAAATGTGATGACTCCTGACATTGGAACAGTGGAGCCTCTGGAAAGGCCAAGGTGGATTTTATTTGTCTGGCAACTGCAGAGTCATATTAAAAGTATTTTCAGAAGTATATATATATATGTCTATGTAAGTTTTCACGGGGTATATATGTGTGTACAGTTAATATTTCGGGTTTCTTCCCGTGTAATTGTGAACATATCCCTAAAAGGGTAGAAGCGACGTTTCGACAGAATCTCATCTGCCATCATCAGGCTTATGTGAAGGGTCTTTTGCTGTAACTGCCGTTACTATTTCAAATCTGGTGCTGGTAGTCTGGGATGGCTCCACCTTTTCATTCTGATTGGTTGGGAGTCCCAGTTTGTGTTTATTGGCTTGGCTTCGGGTGTATGGTCGGTTTTTCTCCACCAGGTGGCAGGGCTTCATCTTTGTGGCTGGTTTGGATATGATTTGGCTATGATTTGGCTATGATATATATATGCATGTTATAGGATAGGGTTAAAGTGGAGTGGAGTGGTGCGCAGTGGTTAGAATGCAGTATTGCAAGCAAACTCTGCCCACTGCCCGCAGTTCGATTCTGAACCGGCTCAAGGTTGACTCAGCCTTCCATCCTTCCGAGGTGGGTAAAATGAGGACCCAGATTGTTGGCTGCAAGAGGCTGACTCTGTAAACTGCTTAGAGAGGGCTGTAAAGCACTGTAAAGCGGTATATAAGTCTAAGTGCTCTTGCTCTTGCTATTGAGCATCCAAATTTCAAAGTAGAAGATTCCACATCATTGACCATTCAATATTTGCCAAGACAGATGTCAATTTGGGAGAAATGGCACCCAGGAGCCATTTCCCAGGTAACAATGCGGTGATGCTTTTATTTAGAGTGGACCTGGTGTTTCTGCCCCCCCCCCCCATGTTTGTGAACTCTGCCATGGTTGTATTGAAATGTTGTTGATCCCAATAAAGAAAGGGAGGAAGGCCATAGGAAAGGAGAAGGCGAGGAGTGGGTGGAATAAAGAAGAGACAGGAGCAGCTGGCTGAAAGAAAACAACTCGGACAAAGAGTAATGCATTGATCTGATACTGCATTAACACGAGAAAGGTGAAGGGCAGGAAATGGCCAACAATTTCTTTTAAGTAACAGTCCAGAACTTTAAGAGAACTGCACTCCTTCATCCATCATAGAGAGGTGAAATGGAATAAGAGCTTTGCACTTTCAGAAAATAGAGTTGTGATTAACAAATTCCCTTCGGGGATAAAAAAATACCATCACCCCAAGAAGCAATTCTCCTGCCTGAACCAGCCAATAAAAGAGTGTGGGAAACGTTGGGGGGGGGATGGAGAAGGCACCTGTCAGGTGCAAACAACCACAGGTATTAGTGAATAAGGAAACTAAGTAATTTTATTCTCTACCACCTACCGTGTCCAGGCTTTACAGTAGATTAATTTTTGCTCCAAAAGACACATTAGGGCTTATTTTCTGGTTAGGTCTTATTTGGGGGAAAACAGTACTAAATGCATCCATCTGGCTGACAATCTTAACTAAGGCTTATTTGGGGGTAGGGCTTATATTACGAGCATCCTGAAAAATCATGCTAGGACTTATTTTCCGGTTGGATCTTATTTTCGGGGAAACAGGGTATGTTGCAAGAATCTCCCTAAACTCATTGCCTTCCCTTGGGAATGACCAAATAAGGTTTCATGGATCTTGGGGGGGGGGGGTTATGCTTATGCTGCTTGTGACTGTGCAAGGACTCCAAGCTAGGTCCTCACTTCACCCCTCCTATTAGCCTAGCTGGCAGTTCACCAAGAGCACTTGAATGTAGGTTTTCCGTTCAAAATCTGACATTTAGTCCAGGGGTTTCAAACTCACGGATGCATTACATTGTCATCACGTGACGTATCGCGACTCCCCCACTTCACTAAACCACAGGTGGGCGTGGCCAGCACATGACGCATCCGCGTGTTTGACACTTTTGATTTCATTCCACTTCATTCCAGGATGTCCTTTGGAAACAGGCAAATGTTTTCAGACTAGAACAGGGCTCTGCAACAACGTTAAGGTTTGTAGACTTGTCTGGCTGGCTGGCTGAGGAATTCTGAGAATTGAAGTCCACAAGTCTTAAAGTTGCCAGGTTTGGAGAGCCTTAGGCTAGGAGATGAATGGATTAGAGCAGACACACTGGCTGAAAGTTAGAAGGATAAACACCCAGAGAGAAGATAAGTGTCAGACTTCGATGCTATCTCAAAATAAATGAATTTCCAAACTGCCAATCTTTAAGGAAATCTTTTCTTTATTCGAGCACAGCAACCGGATCATGACTCGATGTGGACAAGACTGACCTTTTGCCCCCCAATCCCTCCCTTTCCGATCCCCAATTCTCTGCTTCTCATTGGCTATCTTCCAAGTCACTCCCCAGACTTCTTGTCTCATCATTTCACAGGAATGTCTCCCCCCTCCTCATTTCCACGACGACCGGGCTTCAAAGGGATTTAGCAGGCAAAAGTTCAGAGCTTATCTCTCCTCTCTATGCCAGCGCTGCAGCGCTGACAATAAGATTACCTCCTAAAATAATGACAAATGACTTTATGACAGCTGTTGGTTGATCATACTTTGCATTTGCTTGGAAAGGAAGAACTTTGAACTCAGTCTTTACTAACATAATCTAAGTCAGGGGTCAGCAACCTGTGGCTCTGGAGCCATATGTGGCTCTTTCACCCCTCTGCTCCAGCTCCCTCTCACTCTAAATATGCGTCAAAACCGCCAATGTGCGACACCTGCCGGCACACGATTTATTGAGCTTTTCAACTCCCGGTAGGTCAACCATGGATAAATCCAAGAAAAGAAAAGTTTCAGAAGAAAACAGAACGTTTAATTCAACTACGTATGCTAGTTTTGTGGCCGCTCAAAAAATAGTCAGGCATGGGAAGAGTTTTGTGGCTCCCGGTGTTTTCTTTTCTGTGGGAAATGGGTCCAAATAGCTCTTTGAGTGTTTAAGGTTGCAGACCCCTGATCTAGGTCATTTCAGATTACAACTTTCCCACAAATTCCAGACCTCCTGATCTTTAGTAGGCTACTTTTGAATGCTGAAGATCTTAAGAATTTAGGCAGAGTCTTGCTAGGTCAACATGAAGGTCCTTTCGGTCCTCTTGTTATGTTGCCGCTGCTAAGACAATAGAAAGGATCAACATCTACTGTTCTCCCTTCGTAATATTGTCCATAACTGATCTTGATAGATCTACATTGCAGCTTCGTTTCTGGTTTCTAGCGTTCCCACCCATGCGAAAACCAGCTGGCATGCCAGAACCTGGAAGAACCACGGGTGATGGCTGGCGTGCCTGGAGAGATGGTTCTGCGTGCCACTTCCAGCACACATACGATAGCTCCGCCATCACTGGGCTAGATATTGATTAGCTCCTTGAGCAGGCCACCTGAGCTCGGAGGTCCACTGAACCAAGCTACTTGCAGAGATGATTGAACGTGATGTAAACCAGTTCCTTCCTTCACACCTACAAGACACATTTCTCTTCCCTAATTATATCTCGGAAGAAACTGAATTCCCCTGAAGGATTCAGAGGGAAGAAAAACAACATGACAAACATTTTAAAAATCTGAACTGAGGACCTTTGGTCTATTTTCTTTTCTTCTTCTAGCATCTCCTGAGTTTCTCTTTTGAACCTTGCCATTTCTGCAATCCAAAAAGTCCCGTTTCGTTTCCCTTCCTACCTCCGCTGTTACTTAAAATAGAGCACAGTTGGGTTTTAGAGAAAGATTTTGAGCTCTTGGCATGCTTTAAAAATGACTTTTGGTCCCAATTAGCATACACAATCCATAAAGACAGACACCTACCCACACAGTTACACATCTGTGTAAGGAGGAGTGACTAATAGAGACCTCGGTGGGATGCCTGGTCCAGCCAAATAAATCACGCTGGTTAAAACTCCTTCTTTTTTGATCTATATATCTGCAAATGGAAAGTGCTAATTGTTAGAGATAGCCCTCGACTTAGGACCAAAATTGAGCTCAAAATTTCTGTTGCTAAGCGAGACATTGGTTAAGTGGGCTTTGCCACATGTTACAACCTTTTTTGACCCAGTTGTTAAGTGAATCACTGCAGTTGTTAAGAGCCATGGTGGTGCAGTGGTTAGAATGCAGTAGAATGCAGGCTAATTCTGCTGATTGTCAGCGGTTCGATCCTGAATGGCTCAAGGTTGACTCAGCCTTCCATCCTTCCGAGGGCGATAAAATGAGGACCCCAGATTGTTGGGGGCAAGAGGCTTACTCTGTAAACCACTTAGAGAGGGCTGTAAAAGCACTATGAAGCGGTATATACTGTAAGTAAGTGCTAGTGCTATTGTTCTTCCTTTTCCCCTTCTTTCCTTCCTTCCTTCCTATCCTTCTATCTATCTAGTGTGTTTATTCTCTCTCTAATACTATTTAGTCCTTCCTTCCTTCCTTCCTTCCTTCCTTCCTTCCTTCCATCCATCCATCCATCCATCCATCCATCCATCATACATAGTGGATAGAATGCAGTATTGCAGGCTAACTGCCAACTGCCAGCAGTTTGATCCTGAGTGGCTCAAGGTTGACTAAGTCTTCCATCTTTCTGAGGTGGATCAAATAAGGACCCAGATTCTTGGGGGCAAGAGGCTGACTCTGTAAACCACTTACAGAGGGCTGTAAAAGCACTGTGAAGCGGTATATAAGTCTAAGTGCTAGTAATATTGTTCTTCCTTTTCCCCTTCCTTCCTTCCTTCCTTCCTTCCTTCCTTCCTTCCTTCTTTCCTTCCTTCCATCCATCCATCCATCCATCCATCCATCCATCCATCCATCGTACAACAGTGGATAGAATGCAGTATTGCAGGCTGACTCTGCTGACTGCCAGCAGTTCAATCCTGACTGGCTCAAGGTTGACTCAGCCTTCAATCCTTCCGAGGTTGGTGAAATGAGGACCCAGATTGTTGGGGGCAAGAGGCTGACTCTGTAAACCACTTAGAGAGGGGCTGTAAAGCACTGTGGAGCAGTATATACGTCTAAGTGCTTGTTGCGATATTTTCTGGATCAGACTCAATAAATTATTAAAGAATTAAGAGTTCAAATATAACTCCTTTTATTTACACAAAGGCATTCTATATTCGCTGAATATTCATAGATAGAAGCAGGGAGCTTGTGGAAAGGAGCTCCTTATATACATAGGGGGTGGAGTCATGAAGATGGGTTATGAGTCATGAATACATTAGAGACCATAGAATGAATTAACTCTTGATGTTCTTATATACACTATTTACACATTAGAGAATAAGGCATTTACATCTAACAAATCCCCCTCTAAATGCCGATTATTTATACAATATCAATTACATTCAGATTCAGGACAATACAATACATACAATTTAGAAGTTAAATATTTATGTTGTTTGGATGGTAAAGGCTTTGTTAAAATATCAGCTATCTGTTCAGAAGTATCACAATGTACAGCTTTTATAAAACCGTCTTGGGATAATTGTCTTACATGTTTAAACTTAATATCTATATGTCTGGACCTTTGTCCAATAGCATCAGATCTGGAGATTTCAATAGCTGCTTTGTTATCCTCATTTATGATAAAAGGTAAAATAGGTTTCTTCCAAACTTCTGAAATTAAGTCATTAAACCACACGAGGTTATTAGCAGATTTGGATAAACAGACATATTCTGCTTCTGTAGTTGAAGTAGATACCAGTTCTTGTTTGCCGGTATACCAATAAATTGGACAATCATTTAAAAAGAAAATATAACCTGATGTACTTTTTCTGCAAGATGTGTCTCCTGCCCAATCCGCATCTGCATAACATATGAGTTTTGGTTCCTTGTTATCATTTGGTTCTAACATAAGACAAAAATCTAAAGTGCCCTTCAGGTATCTCAAAATCCTTTTGACAGCTTCCCAATGATACATTGTTGGTTTACTGACATATCTGGACAGTAAATTAAGTGGTAAAGCTATATCTGGCCTAGTCCAATTAGATATGTAAAGAAGTGAACCTATGATTGATCTATAAAATGTGTTGTCCTTAAATTCAGGAGATGATTCATCAGTATTTCTGAGGAAGTCAGTCTGCATGGGAGTATCACATGTTTTAGCATTATTTAAATTACATTTGTTTAGAAGTTCTACAATTTTATCTTTTTGAGTAAGTTGGAAACCCTTTTTTGTTTTGCTGATCTGTACACCAAGATATTTATTTACCTTACCCAAAGACTTTAGGGAAAAATGTTCATTCAACTTGTTCACAAAGATTTCTCTACTTTCTTTGTGTTTTCCAATATATAAAATATCGTCTACATAAATTAATACAAATTCTATACAGTCATTATCCCTTTTGACAAAAAAACAATTATCAGCAGATGTGGCGCTAAAACCCATAGTCTTGAGCACCTTTACCAAACAATCATACCATCTTTTACCGGATTGTTTCAATCCATATAAGCTTTTGTTTAACAACCAAGTTTCATTTTTATTTGTGTATTGGCTATGAGGGGCCCTTACATAGATTTCTTTATCTAACTCTGCATGTAGGTATGCAGTTTGTATATCATATTGAAATACATCAAGGTTAAGTGCTGATGCTACCACCAAAGCTGTTTTGACACTCTCTGTCCTCACAGTAGGAGAATATGTGTCTGTATAGTCCTCTGGGTATTTTTGTGCGTAGCCTTGGGCAACTAATCTAGCTTTGTACAGATTATTGCCTCCTTCCAAATTTTTAATTTTATATATCCACCTAGTACCAATAACAGTTTTGTCTTTAGGTGCGATTGTGGGAGTGAATACATTTAATCCTTTTAAACTTTCCATTTCCTTTTTCATGGCTAGTTCCCATTTCTCTTTTTCTTCACGAGGAAGTTTTAGTACTTCTTCGTATGTATTGGGTGTTATTGGTTCATTATTTACATTCATTATGTAATCTTTATATTTGTCTGGCATTTTGTTCCTGTTGTTCCTAATTGTTCTTTCTGGTTTACTATTGTTGTCATGCATGTATCTTGCTTCCTTTTTTGTTAGTGTATCAGTTTTTATTTTGTATTGGCTATTTGTCCAGGTTTTGGTCTTATTTTCATGTTTATTTGTACTTTGTTTATCTACAGTTCCTTCCTTGTGATATTTTGTTTCTATGTGTTGATTAGGAAATATTTTATTTAAATGTAATTTAGACCAGTTGGCCTGTTCATGGAACACGGCTGTTCTGGAAACTATAAATTTATTATTGCCATCAATGAATCTATATCCTTTTGTACCAGTTTCGTATCCCATGAATCTAAGTCTCCTGGATACATTTTCTCCCTTTCTTCTCAATTGTTTGGGTATGTGTACGTCTGCAGTGACCCCAAAAATATGCATATGTGCTAATTTTGGTTTTCTATTATACATTACTTCGTATGGTGTTTTATTTATAATACTGGACCAGGTTCTATTTTGTGTATAATTTGAATAGTGTAATGCCTCTGACCAAAATTGTTTACTTAAACCAGCATCCTCTAATGTACATCTAATCATAGTTTGTAGTGTGGAATTTTTCCTCTCTGCAATTCCGTTCTGGAATGCAGAAAATGGACTGGAAGTGTAATGTAGCATTCCTCTATCCTTTAGCCATTGAGAGAATTCTCTAGACATAAATTCACATCCTCTATCTGTCATAATTTGCTTTATTCTAATATTATGCTGTGTTTCTATGCGTTTATAAAATTCCTTAAATTTTTGAAAAGTCTCATCTTTATGTTTCAATGTGTAAACAAAACCATAACGACTATAATCATCCACTATTGTTAGAAAATAACGTTTCCTATATGTGATTGATGGAGTAAGTGGTCCTACTAGGTCCATGTGTACTAAATCAAAAATTTTGTTAGTTGATCTGGCAGATCTTTTTGGTCTAGGGCTAGTTTTTAGTTTTGTAGACTTGCATACTGAGCATTCCAAATAATTTTCACAATTTTTTATTTTGACACCTTCTGCGTGTTCAGTCATTTTTTGTACTACAGGAAAACTGGCATGGCCTAACTTCCTATGTAAGATGTGAGCACACTCATCATGAATTGGTTTACCTATCTTTGGTTTCTTTATGTTGGGTACGTCATTCTGATCATGTGGTATCATACAATCATCATTGTCACTATTGCTAACATTTTCATCATCTATTTCCATACATTCTTTAACATTTGAATCAATATTATGTAACCATTCTTCTTTTGTTATGAGGTAGGGCAAGCCCCCTTTAATTATCACAGTGCCTATTTTATTTTTATTTTTCTCTAGGAATGCTTCTCCCTTTGAGAAAGTTATATTGATATCAGAGTCTTTACTTAGTTTTATGGCACTCAATATGTTATGAGGTATTTCGGGTATTAACAATACCCCCTCTATTTTTCCTAAACCAGATAAAATCACATTTCCTCTGCCTAGTACTTGAACCTTTTCTTGATTGGCTACTTTTATTACAAATTTATCTTCTGTAAAAGAAGACAGTATATCTTTATTGTTAGTGGTATGATTTGTAGCCCCAGAATCGATGAGCCAATTGTTATTTTCATTTTGTTGGGATTTTGTATTGTCATGTTTATTTAATCCATTTAGTGAACCAGATTTTTTATCTCTTAAGTTTTCTCTGCCCCCTCTATTTTCTCTATAATTTGGTGGGCTTCTATATCTATGCCTTTCTATAGAAGACTGTCTATGATTGTGTTTGTTCATGTATTCTGGTCTGTGCCTTTCTTTTGAGAATCTGGGACAATCTCTTCTGTTATGTTCTTTGGACCCACAATTATGGCATCTATATGTTTCATTATATTTTTCTTGGAAAGCTACTTCCCTAACAGGTCTAAGTTCTGAGTGATTGTTAGATCGATTTTTTCTCGAATTGTCTTCAGCTATCAATTTGTTGGATAAACTTTCTATTGACAAATATCCTAAGTTAATGGTATCAAGATGTGACATGAAATTGTCCCATGATGGGTCAAGAGAGTTAATAATAACACTTTTCATTGTTTGGTCTGAAATAACTTCTCCCCTTAAATGCAGTTCAGCCCTTATTTTGTTTAAGCATATTAAATGCTCACTTATAGAAACCCCTGGTTTTACTCTAGATGAAAAGAATTCCTTGGACATCCTTGTTGTAGTGGCTACACTGTCACTGTGGAATAAATTAAACATATATTGAACAATTTCTGAAACAGTCAGATTAGATTTGATGCTATAATACATTGCAGGAGATATGCTGGCTATTATTAGAAAAAAGGCTCTATGGTGTAACCTATCTATTTTTAAAGTCCAAGGTCTTCTTGGAGGATTAGTGATAAAAAATAATAAGTTCTCTTTCATGAAAATAACTTGAAGCTGCTGGTACCATTCTTGTAGATTAATACCATCAATTCTTAACTTTGGGAAGTCACTAGGCAAGTCTCCTGTGTTATTTTGACCATTACTTACAATCTGAGGCAGTTCGTGGTCTTGCAAGTGTAGAAATTCGCAGAATGGTGTAGGGATGTCAGCAACGAGTCTGTGTGGTTCCTTTACGAATTCAAATCTTCCCGGATTGTTTTCCTGACTTCGCGCATGCGCACTGCTCATTCTGCCCTTGACTCCGTCGTGAAAGGTTCTCTCCATTGCCGCTTGCTCGTTCGGCTCCTCTCCCGATGAGTCGGTCTCTGGCTCGGTTTTTGGTGTCCTGGTAACTGCGATCGCCCTTTTCTTTCTCTTTCTGGATATGTCGCTTGCTTCTGTTTTTGGAGTAGAAAGGAATCGGCAAGGTTCCCTGGGCTCTGGCGTCGTCGCTCTTGAAGTTGGGGTGGAGGCGTGCAGGTCTCGAGGCATCGATTTGTTCGCTTGCTTCTTCGGCGATTCCCTGGTGATTTTTAATTTTGGCCCAAATATAGTAAAGAGTGTTTTTATTGCTGATTCTATTTGTATCTCTGTTGGTGTTTCTTCAATTTCCGTGTCTGGTTTTTCTGAGTTATAAAGTCTTTCCTTTTCGTTTTCAGCATCGAGAGGATCTTTTCGCGCCAGAGATTTTGAATTTTGTCCTTTGATTGGTTCAGTTTCGCTCATCTTGGAAGTTTGTTGAGAACAAGATGGCTGCCATTCAAAATTTTGCGCGGGATCAGTGTTTCTCTCTTTCGTTGTAATTTTATTTGTAGGTAAATCGCTCACCGTTTTCGAGTCCTTATTTTCATTTGTGTGAATTTCTTTTCCTTTTGTCATTCCTTCGCTTTTTATGACGTTTTTGATTTTTGCTTTGAGTCTTAGCAGTTTTAATATCTCAGACCCGAGAGGACTGCTTTTCAATTCCTTTTCTTTTTGTTCATCTATTATTTCTTGATCTTCTTCCATTTCTTTGCTGTATGCCCTGGTGTTGGGCCTATCTTTTTTAGACATGTTTAAGTTCTTATTGAGTCAATCCAACCATCCTCTGCTACCAGATTGTTGCGATATTTTCTGGATCAGACTCAATAAATTATTAAAGAATTAAGAGTTCAAATATAACTCCTTTTATTTACACAAAGGCATTCTATATTCGCTGAATATTCATAGATAGAAGCAGGGAGCTTGTGGAAAGGAGCTCCTTATATACATAGGGGGTGGAGTCATGAAGATGGGTTATGAGTCATGAATACATTAGAGACCATAGAATGAATTAACTCTTGATGTTCTTATATACACTATTTACACATTAGAGAATAAGGCATTTACATCTAACAGTGCTATTGCCCTGTTTTGCTTTCCAGTCTAACCGTAACTCTTGGTGTTTTGGAGAATAAATTGACCTCCGTCTTTTTTGTGGCAGCCTCTCAAATACTGGAAGACTGCTGTCATGTTGCCCCTAATTCTTCTTTTCCCTAGACTAGCCAAACCCAAAATCCCGCCACTGTTCTAGTCTCCAAGCCCTTAATCATCTTAGTTGCTCTTCTCTGCACTTTTTCCAAAGTCTCAACCTCTTTTTTTGTAACGTGGTGAGACCAAAATTGGTTGCAGTTATTCCAGGTGGGGTCTTACTAAGGTTTCATAAAGTGGTAAAACTTGGACAGGCATGTTCAAATCGAGAGCAGGGTGGTATGTTTTCTCTCAGTTGAACGCAAGATGGAGGTTTTGGCTTCTTGTTTCCCTCATTGGAAGGAGGCCGTGTGGGTCTGGATGGGGAGAAACAGCCTTCGACTCAACCCTTCCAAGACCGAGTGGCTGTGGCTGCCGGCGTCCCGGTATAGCCAGCTGACGCCATCGCTGGTAATTGGAGGCGAATCATTGGCCCCCACGGAGAGGGCCCGCAACTTGGGTGTCCTCCTGGATGCGCGGCTGTCTATAGAAGGGCATATGACAGCCGTGGCCAGGGGGGCTTTTTGTCAGGTTCGCCTGATACGCCAGTTGTGCCCCTTTCTGGACCGGGACTCCCTACGCACGGTCACTCAAGCACTCGTCACTTCTCGTCTGGACTATTGTAACGCTCTCTACATGGGGCTCCCCTTGGGGTGCACCTGGAGGCTCCAACTGGTGCAGAATGCGGCTGCGCGGGGGATTATGGGAGCGACGGGGCGCTCCCATGTGACTCCTCTCCTGCGCGAGCTGCATTGGCTTCCGGTGGACTTCCGGGTGCGCTTCAAGGTGTTGGTGATCACCTTTAAAGTGCTCCATGGCTTAGGGCCAAGGTACTTACGGGACCGCCTTCTGCCACCAATAGCCTCCCACCGGCCGGTTCGCTCCCACAGAGAGGGCCTCCTCAGGGTGCCGTCGGCCAGACAATGCTGGCTGACGACCCCCAGGAGGAGAGCCTTCTCTGTGGTGGCACCTACCCTATGGAACAATCTACCCCCAGAGATACGAGTGATCTCCGACCTTCGGATTTTTCGTCGGGCCCTAAAAACTTATTTTTTTCAGTTAGCCGGTCTGTCTTGATTTTAGGGTTAGTTTTAAAATTTTAATATTGATTTTAATTGACAAGTTTTAAATTATGGGCCAGATTTATAAATTATTTTAACTTTATTTTTAACTGTGATGTTTGTATAGATGTTTTTATCTTGGCTGTTCACCGCTCTGAGTCCGAAAGGAGAAGGGCAGTATAGAAATTTGAATAATAAATAAATAAATTGTTTTAGGGCTATAGCAGTCATTAAAATGTGTCGAAGATGAATTAGAGGGGGTGGGAGTAAGGCAAGCGGAAGGTTGGAGACACATTTTGTGCTAGGCTGCCATCCATAAATCATCCGGTTGACAATTCAAAGCTGAAGGCCACTTACTTGCCTTTGGCGGGTGTGTTAGGACATGGTTTGAGCCTAACAGGTTGTCCAGGCAATATATGTGTTCTGTGACTTTAACATGAAAAGTATTGTGTGACTTTAAAGTTTTACCGCTGATTCATTGTAATGCTGAGTCACGCTGTAATTAGATAATCACTAGTTGTAAACGTATTTAAGAAAGGTACTGTAACGTATTCAGTTGATGATATGCTACCATTGTGTGTGGAGTTGCTACCATTGTGCTATCATCGGTGGATGGATCTTCTACCATCGTGGTTTGTTACCAGAGTGAACTTGTTATTCTAACCAACTACTGTTTGTATGGTAAGAAGATTTTTGTATCACTGGACTGATTTAACTGGCAGAGACTTGGATTGATTTAAAGACGATGAGATTGTTTTTTCACTATAAAGTAAACTTTTGATAAACCAGTTTGCACATCTCTTATTCATTGCTCTCAGCAACGTTTCTCTGTGTTCTACACTCTGCTGGTTGGTAACGCAACAATATCCTTAACATTGTGCCAAGAGTGTTTGTTATTCCTCGGCAGAAGAGGGCAATCCCGGAGATTGTAAAAGAGAGAGGTTAGGACTGTCAACCTGCCCAACCTTCGTAGCTAAGGGGGTCACCTCGAAATTGATTTTTGCCTCTCCTTTCAGTGATGTTCAGGGAGGTTTTCTTTAAAAAAACGTTGCCTTTATTGGTTGAGGTATGTAAGGTCCCCACAGTGGGGATTACGTGTCTGTAATCCCTCCAAAAGTAGGGTTTGCTCTCCCAATATGATACCCCAATCAAGGAACTACCAACTCAGTTAAGCAACAGCCTAAGGATCATTCTCACCAACACTGATAAGACCATTGTTAGTATATAAAAAGAAATCAAACTTAACTCACTTCTAGCCCAGATGATGTTATATAGATGGGTCATGAAACAGCTGCAAAAAAACCACAAACCATAGTGTTCAGAGAGCACTATGGACCCCACAGTCCTCCTCCTCCTCTTCCTCTTCCTCTTCCTCCTCCTCCTCCTCCTCTCCACAAATCCTATTCTCTTCTAGCATTGATGATGTTATCTAGTTGGGTCATGAACCATCTGCAAAAAACAACCAAGTTCAGAGAGCACTCAGGACCCCACAGACCTCCTCCTCCTCCTCTTCGTCCTCCTCCTCCTCTTCCTCCTCTCCACAAACAACATTCTCTTCTAGCACTGATGATGTTATCTAGTTGGGTCATGAAACAGCTGCAAAAAAAAAAAAAAACCAAAAAAAAAAAAAAACCAACCAATTTCAGACATCACCAGGTCCTCACAATTCTCTTTCTCCTCCCACTCCTCCTCCTCATCTATTCTGCAAATTCCACTCCCTTCTGTCACTGATGATGTTGCCTAGTTGGGTCATGAAATGTTTGCCAAAAAACAACAACCAATCAGAGACCATCAAGGACGCCACAGTTTAACCCCGAGCTGCAGAAATGCTCTTCTATCAAGAAGTCCTACCATTTCCAAGCAAAGTCTAGCAACATGACCTCAAAACCCCTAGAAAGAAAAGCAACTTTAGACTTGTGGGAATTCACCATGTATTTTAAGATAGAACCCAAAGGTCAGAGCCTACTTTTCAATATGTGATTATAATGGTCTCCCTCAGGTCATGGAGAACTTACAAGTGCAAGAAAACCAAGAGATCAAAATGGAAAGAAATCGAGAAAGGTTTGGTTGAGGTGGGTGTTAAACAGGGGTGGGATTCAGCCAGTTTGGATTGGTTCGGGAGAACCAGATGTTAATTTTAATCTGGTTCAGCGAACTGGTTGTTCCAAGGACTGGCTGACCCCGCCCACCCCACCCCTCCCCTCCCAGGAGTCTCCACGTGGCCCATTTTGGTTGCCAGGTAAGTGCAGGGCCTGTGCGGAGGTTCTGGGAGGGCGCAAACCAGGCCTATCAGAAGTACCGGATGTCCGGAAACTGCCCCATTTCCAGCCTCCAGAAGGCCTCCAGAGCCCGGGGGAGGCTGTTTTCACCCTCCTGGAGGCTCCTGTAAGCTTCTGGAGCCTGGGGAGGGCAAAAAACGGGCCTACCGGAAGTACCGGAAGTCCAGAAACGGCTCCATTTCCAGCCTCCGGAGGGCCTCCAGAGCCCGGGGGAGGCCGTTTTCACCCTCCTGGAGGCTCCACTAAAGCCTCTGGAGCCTGGGGAGGGCGAAAAACGGGTCTACCGGAAGTACCAGAAATCCAGAAACAGCCCCATTTCCAGCCTCCAGAGGGCGCGCAAAATGAAACCAGTTGTTCAAACCGGTGAATCCCACCGCTGGTGTTAAGCTATAATTTCTTAGAAGTAATTCAGGGATACGTCGATATCAATATTTCCAGGCAGCTGGGATTCTGAACATTTGCCTCTGTTGTAAACATCTAATCAGAAGTGGGAGGAAGGGAAAGTTGCATTGAACTCATGGTGTATTGTAAATCAGGGCTGAAATTATAGTTATTACCGCAGATCACTGTGGTTCTGTGTATACCCAAAGAGCGTTGGTTCAGGCACTTCAACACTACTGTAGGTAACTCAGTAATCAGATGTTAGTTGCCAGGAGGGTATGTGTTTCCACCTGCATAATACTTTCTTCTTAATGTCATACCTGGTTTCCCCCCCACACACACCTTTCCATACCATGGGAGCAGAGGCATCTAAAGCCGTGATGGTGAACCTATGGCATGTTGTGACCCAGGGCCAAGTAGGTATTATCAGATGCAATCAGTTCTAAACAAACAGACTTTATTAGAACAGCTGAGAATTAACTCATTCTCAACAGTAGTCCAAACTAATTCAAAACAAATTCTTCATAACACAATTCTTCGGTCTTATCACCAACCTTGGTCTAATTAGGCAACCTGCCAAAGGCTTTTCTTGGCAAAAATCCAGAAGCAGAAGACGCCGACAAGAAATAAATGCAACAAGACAAGAAACAAATCTATCAACGTTGTTTTCCAACAAAGAGCCCAAGAGCCGTTGCTGGTCTTTTAAGCCTTCTGGGAGGTGCCAATCATCTCTTGACCTTACTCCCGAGTCGTCCTTTTTGCTTTAGCTGCTCCTGCCTTCTGGCAGCACTTCTCATGCACGTACTAGGAACAGGCTCCTCCTGTTCCTCTGCCTCTCTGCTGTCAGCCTCTGGAGGCTTCGGAGTCCACACATCACTCCCCGATGGCCCTGGCCCCATCTCTGCCTCCGATGTAGAGCTGTTGTCCGGGCCTTTCCCTGACTCTAGGACTGGCCCATTGTCCTCTCCAGCCTCCTCACTGTCCGACTCCATTGCCAGGTCCACAGGCTGCTGGCGGACCACAACATGGCACATGTGCCAGAAGTGCCATGCAGAGCCATCTCTCCGGGCACGCGAGCCATCCCCCGTTGCTCTTCCAGGTTTCGGCGCACTGCCCAGGTGGTCTTCACATGTGTGGGAGCACTGAAAACCAGAAGAGCAGCCGCCCGGTGCGCATGCCACCAGGCCACCTGGTTTTTCAGTTTCTGGCCCATGCATGCATGAAGAACAGCTGGCCAGTGTGCATGTGTGCACCAGAAATCAGAAGATCACCTTCCTGGCGCGCGTGCATGCCATTTCGGCACGGTGCCGAAAAGGTTCGCCAACACTGATCTAAAGTCTCTTGAATCTTCAAAGGCTTCTATTGAGTGTCCCCAAGGTGCTTTTTCAAGAGGCAACTGGACTTTCATTTGTTTTGGCTTGAAGACGTTTTGCTTCTCGTCCAGGAAGCATCATCGGTTCTGAGTGAATGGTGGAGGATGGAAGAATTTATATTCCTTTGCAGTCATCTGGTCGTTAGGGCTCTTTCTGGGAGTCCTTGAGCCCACTTGGAAATTTATCTGTGGCCTCAGGGTCACCTGAGTAGTGGAAATAGGTGTTGAACCTTCTGGGAACTGATGAAAGGATTGTGTTGTGAGCAGGAGATAGGAGGTGTCATATCCCTCCCCCTCTGTTGAAAGAGGGCTGTTCAATCTTAATGTAGATGGCCTCTTTTATTCCTTTCTCGAAGTGCCAACGACCAGATGACTGCAAGGAATATAAATCCTTCCATTCTTCACCATCCAGTCAGAACTGAAGGAGCTTCTTGGATGAGAAGCAAAACATCTTCAAGGAAAAACAAAGTCCAGTTTTGAAAAAAGCACTTTTGGGGCAACTATGACCTGGATGACTGAGAAATCTCCATAAACACTTTTACTGAGTCTTTGAAGCAAATATGGGGTGAGAAGATGGGGAGAACTACTCGACTGCCCCACCTCAAGGGAGGAAGCAAGGAAATGAAGAGGGGGGGAGGGAGGGAGAATGAGTAATGGGGGAGAGAGTGGGAGAGGGAGGGTGGGAGGGAGAGGGAGGAAGAGGGAAGGAGAAAGTGGGTGGAAGGGAGAGAGAGCAAGAGAGAGATGGAGAGAGAAGAAGAGAGAGAGAGACAGAGAGGGAGAGGGGGAGGGGGGTGCGAGAGAGATGGAGAGAGAAGGAGAAAAAGAGACAGAGAGAGAGGGAGGGAGAGAGAGGGAGAGGGAGGGAGAGAGAGGGGGGAGAGGGAGAAGGAAGGTGGGAGGGAGAGAGAGAGCAAGCAAGAGGGGGTGAGAGAGATGGAGAGAGAAGGAGAGAGAGAGAGGAGAGGGAGAGAGGGAGAGGGAGAAGGAGGGTGGGAGGGAGAGAGAGCGAGCAAGAGGGGGTGAGAGAGAAGGAGAGAAAGAGAGAGAGAGGAGAGAGAGAGAGAGAGAGAGGGAGGGAGGGAGAGGGAGACAGAGACAGAGAGTGGGAGAGAGACAGAGAAAGAGAGAGAGACTTCAGTAAGATGCATAGACATCAGTGCTGAAATTTCTTGGAGACATTTGGCCCTGCAGATGGAATTTTGGAGCACTGGAATCAGTGGTGGGCTTCAGCCGGTTCTGTCCAGATCGCACGAACCGGTAGTGGCGACTGCGGGGAGCTCCACCCACCCACCCAGACATAATGTGCGACTACCGCGCATGCGCAGAATGCCTTGCGCATGTGCAAAGGTGGTGCATGCGAGCCATGCGAGCACGAGCGCACGCTCACACCTGCCAGCTGGTAGGGAAGGGAAGTGAATCCCTCCTCTGGACTGGGATCCAAAATGTTCTACCCAACCAGAAAGGAATGGGATGGGCTTCTCCTGCACAGAAGGATGCAGGTAACAAGGGGTTAAATCGATCGCTCCCGTTGTCCTGTAGACTGTCTTAAAATTACTCCCTTTCTGGTAGGTGGCCTTAAAATTACTTCTCTTCCTGAACAGAGCCTTAACGAGGGAACAAGTCATTTGTCTTGCAACCTTTGACTTTCTATCAATATAACAACACCTCTTGTACAAGCGGCTTGTTACCAGACATCCTTGGCTGCTGGAAGTGACTCCACCCCTCCCCTCCTGCCTCCCCCTCCCAAAAATCGATAGGGCTTTGCGAATGAGAACATCTTTATCTCTTCTCTCCCTGACAGGATAGAGTGGTTTTTATCCAGGGGTGATGATGTCGTTTTGCCCATAGGTTTCTCTTCAGGGGTGAACTGCTGAGGTTTTTGCAGAGGGTTCGGGAGAACCTCTAGCTAAGATTCTGTGCAAGTTGGAGAACCCCCCAAATCCCACTCCTGGCTGGCCCTGCCCACCCCGCCATGGCCCTCCCAGGAGTCCCCACACGGCCCATTTTGGATGCAGGTAAGTGCAGGGCGCACATGGAGGCTCGGGAAGGGTGAAAAACGGGCCTACTGGAAGTTAGTTTCTGGCCTCCAGAGGGCCTCTGGAGCCTGGGGAGGCCTTTTTCTCCCTCTCAGAGGCTTGAGGAAAGCCTCTGGAGCCTGTGAAGGGAAAAACACCACCACCCTCTGCCGTGGTGCAGGAGGCCAACTAGGCCACGCCCACCATGACCATGCCCACCCCTTGCTAAAATTTTTGAAGCCCATGCCTGTTTCCCCTGTGAATGGATATGTTCTGCTTGATTCAAGTCTTAGCTATTTCTGTTGGCCCGAAGACAATGGATTTGGGGGCCAAAATTTGTGGCTGACGTGAGAAATTACGGGGGGGGGGGGAGTTTTCTGAGGCCAGTTGGATACTTCATGTTTAGTGGGGGGGGGGGTTTGATTTTCCCCTAATTCTGTGACCCGATAAAGGTTCACGCAACATAGGATAGGATGGTAGGGCTCTTAGGAACGGTGCCAAATAAGAAGTTATTTTTTTTTATGCCAAATACATTGTTACCTGGGTCCTTGGTGCTCTTTGAGCTCGATTGTTTTCTTGCAGACATTTCATTATCTGACTAGGTAATATCATCAGTGATAGAAGGGAGTGGGGTTTGGGAGAAGGAGGAGGAGACTGGGACCCTTGGTGCTCTCTGAGCTTGGTTGTTTTCTTGAAGACATTTCATTATCTGACTAGGTAATATCATCAGTGATAGAAGGGAGTGGGGTTTGGGAGAAGGAGGAGGAGACTGGGACCCTTGGTGCTCTCTGAGCTCGATTGTTTTCTTGCAGACATTTCATTATCTGACTAGGTAATATCATCAGTGATAGAAGGGAGTGGGGTTTGGAAGGAGGAGGAGGAGACTGTGGGACCCTTGGTGCTCTCTGAGCTTGGTTGTTTTCTTGAAGATATTTCATTATCTGACTAGGTAATATCATCAGTGATAGAAGGGAGTGGGGTTTGGGAGGAGGAGGAGGAGACTGTGGGACCCTTGGTGCTCTCTGAGCTTGGTTGTTTTCTTGAAGACATTTCATGACCCAACTAGGTAACATCATCATGAGTGGCTGTGGGTATTGCCTCCTAAAGACGATGTTGATTGTCCAGCCTTGGTTCTTGGGGGGGGGGGGAAATTGTCCCCCTCAGAACGGGCTCGCAATTTGGGTGTCCTCCTAGACTCACAGCTAAGATTAGAGCAACATCTGACAGCTGTGGCTAGGGGGACCTTTGCACAGGTTCGCCTGGTGCACCAATTGCAACCCTACTTGGATCGGGATCGCTGTTGCAATCTGGCGAGATCCGGCCATGAATGGCGTGAATGGGTTTTTAATGTTTTTAATTTTTCAATGTTTTTTTTATAATTATTTTTTAAAACATATTGTGAGCCACCCTGAGTCTTCGGAGAGGGGCGGCATATAAATTTAATTAATTAAATTAAATTAAATCAGTGCTAGAAAGCTGAGGAGGAGGAGGAGGAGGAGGGGGAGGACGAGGAGGAGGAGGAGGGGGAGGACGAGGAGGAGGAGGAGGAGGAGGAAGGGGGGTAGCTATGTGGTCCTTGGTGCTTTCTGGGCTTGCTTGTCTTCTTGCAGACATTTCATTACCTGACTAGCTAACATCATCAGTGCTATAAGGGAGTGGGGTTTGGGAGGAGGAGGACTGTGTGGCTCTTGGTGCTCTCTGAGCTTGGTTGTCTTCTTGCAGACATTTCATAACCCAATTAGAAAATGTCATCCATGCTAGGGGAGAAGCCCACCTTCTCATTAGCACTGAAGTTGTTACCTAGACAGGTAATGAAATGTCTGCAAGCAAATAACGATGCTTAGAGAGCACCAGGGACCCCACAGTTCATGCCTGAGCTATAAATATTCTCCTTTCTTGGTACACCCTTACTTCTTGTCCAAGAACTGAACCTATGGTCCCATAGCTTCATCCCTCTGAATTCTCTCTCTTTTGATCTTAATCCTTGTGCAAACCCTTGGAAAAGGTGGAGTGAATGAAAGCCCAGCACCTTCAAAGCAACTGTGTCACCTTGGAAAAAAGAGGTGGCTGTGTTAAAGGCTCTAGAAAAAAAAGCCTTTCTTTTTTTTAGAGGTTAATCCTCAAGAAATTGGCTTTATTAGCCATCAGCTGTAAGCAGAAACCAAGAGAAAGAGGGAGAAAGGCTATTATTGCCAGCTTCCTAATCTCTTCTGTCTAAAAGGAACATGTGCCAAGGTCATCAGGATTGAAATTATCTAAATGGAATCTGCCATTTCCCAGGGCCACACACTGATAAGGAGCAGGCAAGCCTTATCTTCAAGGTGAAGGCTCAACTTTTTATGCAGTGTAGCTAGATGACATAGCAATTAGGCCTTCCTCCAAACTCATTTGCAGCAAAACTGGGGAAAGTTGGCTGTGCACCTTGGGTTCACCATAACTTCAACCTTCTTGGAGAGTTTACCGAGCAGGGAGGGTGCTTTTCCCACACCCCAAAAAAAACATTTCCAAAACCACATTGGAGGTTGGAGTCAGCAACTATTCCGCGAGATCAAACTGTTTGTAAAATAGCTCGGAAGAAAGCCATTTCTCAACCCCCTGAACAGACTGTTTTCTCAAATTAATTACAGGATTGTTTTCAAAGTCAATTAAGTCTATTTCTTACCCCTGGGGAGGATGAAACACTAAGAATTCTGTTAATACACAACAAGTTGGCCAAGTAAGCTGTCTAATGCAGCTTGGCAGGAGCAGGGAAGGTGCAAGCATCACCGAGATCAGTGGGTTTCCTTTTGAGTAGTCACATATACAGGAAGCATGTCATAGATCGGGAGTGTCAAACTCAATTTCATTCCGTTCTGTTCTGTTCTGTTCTGTTCTGTTCTGTTCTGTTCTGTTCTAATTCCATTCCATTCCATTCCATTCCTCTATTCTATTCCATTCCATTCCATTCCATTCCATTCCATTCCATTCCATTCCATTCCATTCCATTCCATTCCTCTATTCTATTCTTCCTCTCCTCTGCTCTCTTCTGCTCTGTCTATTCTATTCTATTCTATTCTATTCTATTCTATTCTATTCTATTCTATTCTATTCTATTCTATTCTATTCTATTCTATTCTATTCCATTCCATTCCATTCCATTCCATTCCATTCTCTACTCTCTTCTTCCTCTCCTCTGCTCTCTTCTGCTCTGCCTATTCTATTCTATTCTATTCTATTCTATTCTATTCTATTCTATTCTATTCTATTCTATTCTATTCTATTCCATTCCATTCCATTCCATTCCATTCCATTCCACTCCACTCCATTCCATTCCATTCTTACTCTACTCTATATTCTCCTACCTCTTCAAATAAGAACCACTTTTTTAAAATTAAAAAAAAACACACCACTTTAATATTCCAGACCAAATTCCACTGGGAATATGCTGACATTTGATTGGTCACACCCTCATGTCCCGGACATGAAAGCAAACAAATCAATTTATGCATCTGAAATACATATGTTCTTAAAACACCTCTCTCTTGCTGACATGCTTTCGTTAAGTTGTGCTGCCTGTTCCTTTCGTTTTCGAGGCTGTGATAAGCAACCGCAGAGTAGTTCATACGAACACCGGAGCCCAGGGGAACCTTGATAAAGCTGTGTCTCTTCCAAGACGCTGCTCTTGAATTATTCTAAGCATTAAGTCGCTGCCGTTTTCTTCTTCTCATCCATAGCTGCCTTGCTCCGAGCCTCTTTTTGAGACTTCTCCCTTCTCTCCCTTTTTATGTATAAACCTAAAAGTGGGAGATTTCCAAATGCAAATAATTTTTCACAGTCATGTTAGCTGGGCGGTGCCTAAACCTAAATAAATAAATAAATGCACGGTTCAAAGGGTATTTTGCTTAAGGAATCAGCAGAAAGCAAGTGTAATTAGTAGCTTGCCCCTCTGGAAACATCATTATTAAAAAATCTCTTTTTTCCAAAGAATGGAATGGAATAGAATAGAATAGAATAGAATAGAATAGAATAGAATAGAATAGAATAGAATAGAATAGAATAGAACAGAGTTGGAAGGGACCTTGGAGGTCTTCTAGTCCAACCCCCTGCTTAGGCAGGAAACCCCACAGCACTTCAGACAAATGGTTGTCCAATCTCTTCTTAAAAACTTCCAGTGTTGGAGCATCCACAACTTCTGGAGGCAAGTTGTTCCACTGATTAATTGTTCTCACTCTCAGGAAATTTCTCCTTAGTTCGAAGTCCTGTTTTAAGAACGGTTGCAGGAACTGGGTATGTCTAGTTTAATGAAAAGAAGGACCAGGGGAGTCATGATAGCAATCTTCCAATATCTCAGGGGTTGCCACAAAGAAGAGGGAGTCAAACTATTCTCCAAAGCACCTGAAGGTAGAACAAGAAATGGATGGAAACTAATCAAGGAGAGAAGCAACTTAGAACTAAGGAGAAATTTCCTGACAGTTAAGCGCGCGGCGGAAGGTGCGCAGATCCGGGATCCTCTGTATCTCCGGGGGGAGCTCGTTCCAGATCGTAGGTGCCCCCACAGAGAAGGCTCTCCCCCTAGGGGTCGACAGCCAACATTGTTTGGCCGACGGCACCTGGAGGAGCCCCTCTCTATGGGAGCGTACTAGCCGGTGGGAGGCTATTGGTGGTAGCAGGCGGTCCTGTAAGTAACCAGGTCCTAAGCCATTATATAAAATGGTATTAACACTTCAGGTGATCTTGATTCTATCCCTCTGTTGATGTAGCCTAGGACTGTGTTGGCTTTTTTGGCAGCTGCTGCACACGGCTGGCTCCTATTTAAATGGTTGTCCACTAGGACTCCAAGATCCCTCTCACAGTTACTACTGTTGAGCGAGGTACCACCTCTGCATGATGTGAAGGTTTTGAATTGTATCTGCTTCTGGACCACTGCCTGCCTTCCATCCACTGCTATGCTCAATCTTTTTTTTTTTTTTTCTTGTTTTGTTTTCAATCACAGACAAATCTGATGCATAATTTCCTAGGGGGGAAAAAAACGAAGCACAAAAAAGTGTCACTTTTCCCTTGATAAATACACAAGATTAAAGGTTTTTAAAGGTACCAACCAGCTTAGTCATGACTGAAGGACTTAAATTTCACTTTATCACACTCTTATTCTTAGTGCTTCCTACATCCATGCCCGCTTGGAGCCAAAGAGATTATTTGTATGAAATCTTGATTGATTAATTGATTTAGCAGAGGTCCGCCCTTTTTCTTTTTAACAAAACAGCACGTTGCCGCCTTCCAATGCTGTGGCTACAAAATCTTTCCTTTAAAAAGCTCCTCTGATTGAGAAGTTGCTTTCTGAGATCTTCTCCAGGGATTTCATCCAAGCCACAATGATTACACGCCACCAAGGAGATGGCTGTTAAAGCTAAGCCTGAGAAACTCATGACCCAGATTTCACAAAAATTGTCTACCGGGTTCTTTTCTTTCTTTTTTTTTTCTTTCTTTCTTTTTTTTTTTTTTTGCCCTTCTGGTTCTTTTGAAGTTTTGTTTTGGCAGTTGCACTCAATAACCTACTCAACAGACAACTTAACTGCTCTCTTATATACAGAAGTTACAGAATAACAGAGTTGGAGGAATCTTGGAAGTTTTCTAGTCCAGTCCCCTGCTCAAGCAGGAGAGAAGAATAGAATAGAACAGAACAGAACGGAACGGAACGGAACGGAACGGAACGGAATGGAACGGAATGGAATGGAATGGAATGGAGGGGAGGGGAGGGGAGGGGAGAATGAGTGGAGTGGAGTGGAGGAGAGGAGAGGAGAGGAGAGGAGAGGAGAGGAGAGGAGAAGAGAAGAGAAGAGAAGAGAAGAGAAGAGAAGAGAAGAGAAGAGAAGAGAAGAGAAGAGAAGAGAAGAGAAGAGAAGTAGAGTAGAGTAGAGTAGAGTAGAGTAGAGTAGAGTAGAGTAGAGTAGAGTAGAGTAGAGTAGAGTAGAGTAGAGAAAAAAAATAGGTTGACCCAGTGATGAAATCCAAATTTTTTTACTACCGGTTCTGTGGGCATGGCGTGGCTTGGTGGGTGTGGCTTGGTGGGCGTGGCAAGGGAAGGATACTGCAAAATCTCCATTCCTTCCCCACTCCAGGGGAAGGATACTGCAAAATCTCCATTCCCGCCCCACTCCAGGGGAAGGATATTGCAGAATCTCCATTCCCACCCCACTCTGGGGCCAGCCAGAGGTGGTATTTGCCGGTTCTCCGAACTAGTCAAAATTTCCGCTACCGGTTCTCCAGAACCTGCTGGATTTCACCCTTGGGTTGACCCCATCATCTTTGGGGCAGCCATTCAAATATTGGAAGACTGCTATCATGTCTCCTCTGGTCCTTCTCTTCACTAGAGTAGAGATACCCAGTTCCTGCAACCATTCTTTATATGTTTTAGCTTCCGGGCTCCTCATTATCTTTCTTGCTCTTCTCTGCACTCTTTCTAGAGTCCCCACATCTTTTTTTTTAAAAAAAAACATGATCATTGAATTGTTGGGAAATGCTAGGGAGAATCACATCTTCAAAGTTACCCAGTTTGGCCAATCAGTCCAAAGCTGAAAGACCCCAATTCATTAAGGACGTATCTTTTAAGTATCCATCACCGGCAAGATCTCCATGTCCCTTTCCATAATTTATGAAGTCCCTCTCCCCTCTTGTAGCGCTTGACGAGTCCAAGCTCTTTGCAAGACTTTAAATATTGCTCCAAAGAGACGACGTCTCATCCTTTTCACATAGGTTCCCAGAATGGCAAAATTGTCAATCATCATCCTTCAGATGGAGATTTACAGTTTTCTGAGTCTAGAAAAGAAAGAGAAGGAGATGCTATTTAGTCTTTGGACTGAAAGCAGAGCTCTTAAAGGAAAAGCATGAATTCCTCCAGCAATGCCTCCATAGAAGAAGCAGTGTTGAAATCCAAATTTTTTTACTACCGATTCTGTGGGCGTGGCTTGGTGGGCGTCGTGAGGCTTGGTGGGCATGGCGTGGTGGCTATGGCAGGGGAAGGATATTGCAAAATCTCCATTCCCACCCCACTCTGGGGCCAGCCAAAGGTGGTATTTGCCCATTCTCCGAACTATTCAAAATTTCCGCTACCGGTTCTCCAGAACCTGTCAGTACCTACTGGATTTCACCCCTGAGAAGAAGTCTACCTTACTCCAGGAGGAAGAGAGAGGAAGGAAAGTGGGCCAGAAATAATGTTAATAAATAAACCTTTTATAAAGCAAACCTGACTGCCAGAAAATGTAGCCTCCAAAAAATAAAAAAAAATCTCTGGTTTTTGACAAAATGCCCCTCAACTCTGTATTTCCTTCCCTCTCAAAGAGTGGTTGCTGGAATTGGGTATGTCTACTTTAATTAATAGGGACGCGATAGCTCAGTGGTTAAGACGCTGAGCTTATCGATCGAAAGGTGGGCAGTTCAGCGGTTCGAATCCCTAGTGCTGCAAAACGGGGTGAGCTCCGGTGACTTGTCCCAGCTTCTGCCAACCTAGCAGTTCGAAAGCATGTAAAAAATACAAGTAGAAAAATAGGGACCACTTTTGGTGGGAAGGTAACAGCGTTCCGTGTGCCTTTGGCGTTTAGTCATGCCGGCCACATGACCACGGAGACGTCTTCGGACAGCGTTGGCTCTTCGGCTTTGAAACGGAGAGGAGCACCGCCCCCTAGAATCAGGAACGACTAGCACATATGTGCGAGGGGAACCTTTACCTTTATCTTTACTTTAATGAAAAGAAGGACTGGAGATTACATGATAGCAGTCTTCCAATATCTCAGGGGCTGCCACAAAGAAGAAGGAGTCAACCTATTCTGCAAAGCACCCAGAAGGAAGAACAAGAAGCAATGGGTGGAAACTAATCAAGGAGAGAAGCAACCTGGAATTAAGGAGAAACTTCCTAACAAGGAGTACAAATAATCAGTGGAACAACTTGCCTCAAGAAATTGTGAATGCTCCATCAGTGGAGGTTTTCAAAAAGACTGGACAGCCACTTCTCTGGAAGGGTAGATGGTCTCCTGCTTAAGCAGGGGGTTGGATAGAGGACCTCCAAGATCCCTTCAGTTATTCTGTTATTCTAATGTTGTGAGTTTTGTCTCTTTACCTCTTCTTGCATTCCAAGCTGCCAAATCCTGAAGAAGGGAAAAGAAATTGTGTTGACCTATTTTCAGGAGTCAGACCATGCCTAAATTACAAACTAACCTGAACTCGGAGCAGATGCTCAACTGCATAAAAGCCACTCTAAGTTCCCTTAGCGTTCAAACCCTGCTGAATCTTTGTCCTGGAATGTAGTTCTGGATTCCCAGGAGGGAGGGGCTGCACTCCAGAGCAGTGGTCACCAACTAGTGGTCCATGAGAAAATTTTGGTGGTCCGCAGAAAAATTATTTGCATTTTTTTATATTGCACTAAATCAGAGGTCTTCAAACTACGGCCCCTGGGCTGGATACATGCAATGAACGTTGTGTTGCTGCAGACAGTCTCCCCCTTCGGGATCTTTTTGTGTAGGTCGGAGGGGGCCAGAAATTCCGACTTGGGGTCTGCTTCAGCCTCCTGGTTTTGGGCAAAGACTGGAGGGAAGTGCCGCTGGTGGTGAAGAGCCGGAGGGCCTCGTTCCAGTGGGACTGCATCATGGCATGGAACCGGCTGACCATCTCAGCCCGCTGAGCCTCCAGGTGCCGGTACCTGGCCTTGCACTCCCGCAGGTCTTCCCTCTGCTTGGAAAGCGCATGCTCCTAGTCCTCAGTGAGGTGCTTCTGCTGAGCCTCCTTCTCAGTCAGATCCAATTTGAACTGAGCTGTTTTGCCAACTCTTTCTCATGGTGGCTGCTTAGCTCCAATAACTGCTTCCTGTTGGGGCCCTAAGAAGCCCGGGCAGGCAGGCAAAGAGTTGGCCATGCCCACCCAGTCACATGACCACCTAGCCACGCCCACCCAGACAGTCATTAGGCAGATCATATTAGTGGTCCATGGGATTTAAAATTATGAATTTAGTGGTCCCTGAGGTCCGAGAGGTTGGTGACCCCTGCTCCAGAGGCCCAAGAGACTGTGAATTTTAGCTAGTTTGATTGGAAGGAAGAGAGTTAAGAAGGCTCCTCCCTAGAGATTCACAGAGTCTATCTTTAGCGATGGAAGTCGTTGCTTTAGCCTGGCAAGATTCTGTCTGTATATCAGGAACACTAAAAGAAATTGCTCAGAAATAATTCTGCATATCTTTCTTGGTTCTCGGGGCCTGACAATCTTTACTTGACCTGTTCAAACGTGTTACACAAATGCCATCCTCCCGTTTCTCGGTGCACCCTCCTTTTGCTTGCAATGCAGGCAGAATTGTGTCTCCTTTGATACTGTGTGCGATAAATGTCAGTGTAAGGAACAACGTGAAAAGCAGATGAAAGAGGACGCTGCAAACTGTGTAGAATGCACAAACACCACAAGTCTTTCTCGGATGAAGGAAGCGATAGTAGGAGCGTGAAATGTTTCAGGAATAAAATCTATTGCTCAGACCAGTGTCTTAATTAATCTCTGGGTTACTTATAATTAACATGCCTAAGGGTGCCTTTTTGGAAAGTGTGCTCTCTAGAACCTTCAGAGTCAAGTTATAGAAGTCTCCCATGTAAGTAACAGTCTTTTTTTTTTTTTTTAAAAATAGCTTGATTAAATTTTTTTAAAAAAGAGAAAAACTAACAGGACCTATTAATCAAGAAAAAGAATAGAAGACAAGAAAGAGCAAAGAGAGAGAAAGAGGACAAAAATGCAACCAAAGAACGAAAGAAGCAGAAATACAAAAAAAAAAAAAAAAAAAAGGATAACTTCCAACTTCTTTTACATTGGACAAAAATGAAATTTGCATTACACTCTTATTCTGCTGTAACAACACGACATCCACTTTTATAATCTATTAATATTACCAGTCATTAATTCCATACGTCATCATTTCATTTTTTTCCCGTTCCGTGCAAAAAGCCCACAAGAAGCTTCCACCTAGCATTAATAAATTTAAACTTAATTAAATTAAAATCAATGGTTTTTTTCCCACTGTAAGCAAAGCTGTCAATTTTCCTATCTCAATCAATTCCATCAACTTTACCAAACATTCTGCCATTCTGTAGGTATTATTGAGTTGTTCCCACTGTTGGGTAGTCTGACATTACTGAGGTGGGCCAGAGGATGCCTCTGCAAATCCAGGTTGAAATAATACCTACAACAAACTGGGTTACCAAGAGGCTACAAGGGGGACGGCATTCTTCATTTCTCTCAGGGTAAAGAGATTCTGTTTCAAATCCTAGGCTATGACGATGCATTTAGTGTTTTCTGACTACCACTAGGTGTCAATAGTATGCTATCAGCCTAGCATTCTGAATTATCAAATTGCACGATGATAGTTTGGGAGAGTGCACCAACTTCATTCGTTCTCAGGGATAAGGGAGGCTGAGCATATCCGTGGGATTTTGGTTTGCAGCAGTGGTGGGTTCCAACTGGTGTTACTACCGGTTCTCTTCACGCACGCGCTTTGTGCACAGTCACCGTGCGCATGCTCATTTCGCTCACACGTGCGTCAAACTTGCGCTCTGCGGAAGCGCGTTGGGTTTCTGGCCAGCTGAGGTGCGGCAATCCACTCTGCCGTGCCTATCAGCTGGGCTAAAAACTAAGAAATAAAGGTAGGAATAAAGCGGGGGCAGGCGGGAGGGCCCAGCTCCCAGTCACAGAGAACTGGTTCGGTGACATCACATCGTCACCGCTACCGGCTCGGCCGAACCAGGAGCAACCCACCACTGGTTTGTGGGGTGAGAAACCAGCAGTGAGAAATTTTAGACTGTGGGGTCCTTGGTTCTCTCTGAGCTTGGTTGTTTTCTTGCAGATGTTTTATGATCCAAGTTATGATCATCAGTGCTAGAAGGGAGTGGGATTTGTCGCAGTGGTGGGATTCAACCGGTTCGTACCATTTTGGCCAAACTGGTTGTTTAATTGCTGGCTGACTCCGCCCTGCCCCACCCCATCCAGAAGTTCCCACGTGCCCAGTTTTGGCTCCCAGGTAAGCGCAAGGAGGCTTACTAGGCCCAAAATGGGGTGCAGGGGGTGCTGCGCGACCCCCCATAGCCTGTTTCTGCTATCAGGGGGCTGCAGGGAGGCCTACTAGGCCCAAAACAGGGTGCAGGTAGGTGCCTTCCTGTCCTCTACCATCCTCTGGAATCCATTTAAGCTCACGCCGACTGCTTCAGTGGCTCCATCCAGCCAGTTCATTCTCTGCCTTCCCCTTCTTTTGCCCTCAATCATTCCCAGCATTAGGCTCTTCTCCAGGAAGCCCTTCCTTCTCATCAGGTGGCCAAAGGATTTGAGTTTCCTCTTCAGGATCTGGCCTTCTAAAGAGCAGTCAGGTTGATCTCCTCTAGGACTGACCGGTTGGATCGCCTTGCAGTCCAAGGGACTTGCAGGTGTCTTCTCCAGCACCAGAGTTCAAAGGCCTCCATTCTTTGGCGCTCAGCCTTCCTTATGGTCCAACTTTCCCAGCCATACATTGCAACTGGGAAAACCATCGCCTTGACTATACGCACTTTTGTTGGCAGGGTGATGTCTCTGCTTTTTAGTACGCTATCTAGATTTGCCATAGCTTTCCTTCCCAGGAGCAAGCGTCTTTTAATTTCTTGGCTGTAGTCCCCATGTGCGGTGATCTTGGAGCCCAGGAAAATAAAATCCGTCACTACCTCCATTTCTTCCCCATCTATTTGCCAGGAATTGAGAGGGCCGGATACCATGATCTTAGTTTCCTTAAATGTTGAGTTTCAAGCCAACTTTTGCACTCTCCTCCTTCACCCGCATCAAGAGGCTCTTTAGTTCCTCTTCACTTTCTGCCTTTAGAAGTGGGCCTTACATCACCATATTCCAAGATGCTTTCATAATTTGGCCCTCTCCCCTTTCCCCATAGACCCCCTCTGATTACGCCAGGGCCCAGAAAAGGGTTCTCGAAGACTGGAGGTGGTATGTGGGCTGTGTGTTTTTCATCTCTGCCATAAGGAATGATTTAAACATTATAACATTTGGGTTCGCACCCTTGGCAAAGCCTAGCCAAGCAAATTACAATGCTGTTTAAAGGTCATGTGTAAATCCAGACTCTAATGTGAGAAGAAGGTGAAAAGCAGCAGCTTCTATCCCGAAGAGGCCTTGTTCAGCATTAACGTGGTTCGTGAGGATTGGATACGTGCCCAAAGAGCGAGAGATAAATGGAACAAGTTCCCATTAATATCTCCCAGCCACCGACATTATTTTCCATCCAGTAATAATAATAATACTAAGAAAAATGGTTTACACGCAAGGCTCTCAAAAATGGTGCTCTTCTTTTCTTGGGCTTTCAGCTCTCCGTATTTCTGCCCCTCAGGGAAATCCACGGGTTTTGCTAAAATGGGCAACACCCCAATGAACTCACTCTATGGGGGTTTCGTAGGCAGAGTTCACAAGACAGTGAGCAATCTTTCCCTTAAACCTGGCTTAGCAAACCACAACGGCTTGTATTCACAGAAGATGCTACCCAAACAAAAAAAAACCACATTCTGCCTACCGCGGGGATCTTGTTCATCCAGAGTAGCTCTGATCTTTGTAAGGTTTGCTCCACACATCAAATACAAACTACGTAATTGGGTCTCACTGGCTTGGCAAGGTTGGCTCAGCCTTCCGTCCTTCCAAGGTCGGTAAAATGGGGACCCAGATTGTTGGGGACAAGAAGCTGACTCTGTAAACCGTTTAGAGCGGGCTCGAAAGCAATGTGAAGTGGGATATAAGTCTAAGTGCTATTACTGTTGGTATTCCTCCCTTCCATCCTTCCTTCCGTCCTTCCCCCCTCCCTCTTTCTGGCCCTCTCTCCCTCCCTTCCTCCCTTCCATCCTCCCTCCCTCCCTCCGTCCCTCCCTTCCTTCCCTCCTTTCCTTCCTTCCTTCCTTCCTTCCCTCCCTTCCATCCTCCCCCCTTCCTTCCTTCCTTCCTTCCTTCCTTCCTTCCTTCCTTCCTTCCTTCCTTCCTTCTTTCCTTCCATGGTGCACAGTACTTAGAATGCACTATTGCAGGCTAATTGTGCCAATTGACAGGCTCAAGGTTGACTCAACCTTTCTAAGGTGGGTAAAATGAGGACCCAGATTGTTGGGGGCAAGAGGCTGACTCTGTAAAACTGCTTAGAGAGGGCTAGAAAGCACTGTAAAGTGGTATATAAGTCTAAGGGCTATTGCTATTACCGTATCAAAAAAAAGGTTGTAAAGTTGAATGTGACTCATTTAACAACTGTCTTGCTTAGGGATTGAAATTCTGGCCCCCATTGTGGTTGTAAGTCGAGGAATACTTATATTTCTGTCTATTGTTCTCTCTTGTTCTCTCTCTCTCTTTGTGTAGGTGTGTGTGGGTGAGAGAATGTATGCATATATAAATATGTAGGATCTATAGTCAAATATTTTACACGGTTGTTTGCCCACTAGACAAGCACAAAAGATGGAAAGCATCTTTTATAAGAGCAGATTTTTCAAAAAACAAAAGGAAGGAATATCTGGCTTGACTTGCTCCATAAAACTTTTGAGTTCTAGGAGGCGTATAAAATGTGTGCCTGGCTTCAAAGATGACTGGTTTTATTTTATTTTTTTTCTTGCAGTGGATGCTATTTATAATCTCTTTGGCTTTTACCTTTAAGTTTATACAGTCACCAGAGGTAGAGCTACAGTTATGGAAAAAGGATTGCCTGCTGTAAAGCCAAAGTTTTTTTTTAAAAAAAATCAATACATGTGCTCTTGGCATCAGTTAATACTGGGCATGGCTAGTCTAGTGAAGAGAAGAGAAGAGAAGGACCAGGGGAGACAGGATAGCAAGTCTTCCAATATTTGAGGGGCTGCCACAGAGAGGAGGGGGTCAAACTGTTCTCCAAGGCACCTGAAGTCCAGACAAGGAATAATGGATGGAAACTGATCATGGAGAGATTCAACCTGGAAATAAGGAGGAATTTTCTGACAGTGAGAACAATCCATCCATGGAACAGAAGTTGCCTTCTCACGTTGTGGGAGCTTCATCACTGGAGGCTTTCAAGAAGAGACTGGACTGCCATCTGTCAGAAGGGGTGTAGGGTCTCCTGCTTGGGCAGGGGGTTGGACTAGATGACCTACAAGGTCCCTTCCAACTCTGTTAATCTGTAACCAAGACTGAACAAGGAGTACTTGTTCGTACGTTTTAGCCTCCAGTCCCCTAATCATCCTGGTTGCTCTTCTCTGCACTCTTTCTAGGGTCTTAATATCTTTTTTTTGTGAGCGTGGTAACCAAAACTGGATGCAGTATTCTAGGTGTGGTCTTACTAAGACTTTATAGAGTGGCATTGGTACTTCCCATGATCTTGATTGTATCCCTCTGTTAAAGTAGTTTAGGATTGCATTGGCTTTTTTGGCTGCCACCGCACACTGCTCTAAGATGGTGTAATGAAGGGACTTGTGTTCTGAAAGGGTGACGGGCAATTCCTATTGTGGCTTAATGGCTTTGTCCTGTGTTGGATCTTGGTAAAGGTAAAGGTAAAGGTTCCCCTTGCACATATGTGCTGGTCGTTCCCGACTCTAGGGGGCAGTGCTCATCTCCGTTTCAAAGCCCAAGAGCCAGCGCTGTCCGAAGATGTCTCTGTGGTCATGTGGCCGGCATGACTCAATTTCAAAGGCGCACGGAATGCAGTTGCCTTCCCACCAAAGGTGGTCCCTATTTTTCTACTTGCATTTTTTACGTGCTTTCGAACTGCTAGGTTGGCAGAAGCTGAGACAAGTCACGGGAGCTCACCCCGTTAAGCGGCACTCGGGATTCGAACCGCTGAACTGCTGACCTTTCGATCGGCAAGCTCAGCATCTTAGCCACTGAGCCACCGTGATCTTGAGTGAGGGGCTAATCCTACCGTTCTGCCTTTGTTCAGACTTTGCTGCAGGGAGTTTCAAGATTGCCTGTCTTGGATGGATTACCAAATCTGCATTTCTAAAAGCTGCCCCAGTTCAGTATCTGCTGGGGTCTATTAAGAAAGACGGAGTATGTTAGCTGCCTCTAAAAAAACACACACACACAAAAAAAACCCCATGTTTCTCCGTTTCTCATTTAGGGAAATATAATATTCTGCCTTTTTATATATTCCTTGAAATGTTTTATTCTTCTAGGAAGGTGGGTGTTGACTTTCTACAAGACGCAAGAAAATAAAGAGAAAAACAAATGTACTTCCTTGCTCCACGCTCTGTAGCCGAGCTGCTTGGGGCTGAATTGCAAACATAAAGCATTAGGGGTGGCCGTAGCAATGGCAAAGAAAGATAAATCTCAAAGCTCCCAAAATAATATTTTTAATAATGCCTGGGCAGGAGCAAGTCATTCCAAACCGATTGTTGGAATCCAGATAGATTCGGCACACGCCATTCAAATGACTGAACCTAATTGGATCCATTTTCAAAACGGAATCGGGGTCTCGAAGATTCTCAGCTCATCCTATTTAACAAGTAGAGTAATCGGGTACATCTAGTTCAGTGGTGGGTTTCAAAAATTTTTACTACCGGTTCTGTGGATGTGGCTTGGTGGGCGTGGCAAGGCTTGGTGGGCGTGGCTTGGTGGGCATGGCATGGGAAGGATACTGTAAAATCTCCATTCCGTCCCCAATCCAGGGGAAGGTTACTGCAAAATTCCCATTTCCTCTCGATCAGCTGGGACAGGCAGAGAATAGATGGGGGCAGGAACAGTCAGAATTTTTACTACCGGTTCTCTAAACTACTCAAAATTTCTGCTACCGGTTCTCCGGAACTTGTCAGAACCTGCTGAAACCCACCTCTGGTCTAGTTTAGTGAAAAGAAGGACATGGGGATGACCTGTTAGCAGTCTTCCCATTGTTGCAAGAAATGTCCATCTGGATCAGGGGTGAAATCCAGCAGGTTCTGACAGGTTCTGGAGAACCGGTAGCGGAAATTTTGAGTAGTTCTGAGCACCGGCAAATGCCACCTCTGGCTGGCCCCTGGAGTGGGGTGGGAATGGGGATTTTGCAGTATCCTTCCCCTGGAGTGGGGTGGGAATGGGGATTTTGCAGTATCCTTCCCCTGGAGTGGGGTGGGAATGGGGATATAGTATAGGTCCATGTTGGCAGAGCCATTTTTCCGGGTACGCGAGCCATCGCCAAGCTCACCTGAAACTGTGTGCACAACTATGCATTGTGGTCATAACCTGAGGACTACCTATACTTGCAAAATTCTTTTATTGTAACCTTACAATTAAGGTAGAGTTAGTATTTCTGATGGGGCTTCTTGTCCGGACTAATTTGAAGACCTAACATGAAAAGAATCTATGGAGGTTCTCAATCACTCAGGTTGTCCCAAAGAACCAAAGTTCTTGGCTTTTTTCCTTGAAAACTGAAGAGACGTGACTGTTTCATGGAACTGAAGAAGCTTCTTGGATGAGTAGCAAAACATTTTCAAGGGAAAGAAAGCCCAGTTGCCTTTTGGAAAATCACCTTTGGGACAGTAGTGGGACTCAAATAATTTAAGGTTCCCTGCCCTAATGACCAGCTGGATGGGCATGGCCATGGTGGGCATGGCCAGGGAGTGTGACCTGCAGCACTTGGCCTCCTGCACCCACCTGGGAGCAAAAATGGGCCACGGGTGGAGGGGACGCACCATGGGGAGGACATGCCACCCCCCCACCCCGTTTTGGGCCTAGTAGGCCTCCCTGCAGCCTCCTGGGAGTGAAAACGGGCTGCGGAAGGCCCCCCGCCGCATCCTCCCGCACCGCATTTTGGGCCTAGTAGGCCTCTCTGAAACTGCCTAGGAGCAAAAATGGGCCACGGGGGGACGTGCCACAGGGGGGGACGCGCTGCCCCCCCTTGCCCCGTTTTGGGCCTAGTAGGCCTCCCTGAAGCCACCTAGGAGCGAAAACGGGCTGCAGAGAGGCACACCGTACACCCTCCTGTGCCCTGTTTTGGGCCTAGGAGGCCTCTCTGCACTTACTTGGGAGCCAAAATGGGGCATGTGGGGATTCTTGGAAGGGGCGGGGCAGGGCAGAGCCAGGCAGCAATTTAACTACCGATTTGCCCGAACCGGCTGAATCCCACCACTGCTTTGGGATAACATGAAAAGTATACAGATGATTAAGTCAAAGTCAAGTTGAAAGTCAATATGAGTTTCTCAGCTGTACATCAAGGAGAGGAGAGGGGATAATTTTCTTCCTTAATTATTTATTAGTTGTAAGGGTCAGGATTATGAAAAAGAGTAAGCTGCTATTCTTGGGAAAATTCACCCTACTGCCCCACTTGAAGGACTTCCAAGCAACATCCAGATGTTTCTCAACATCCAACTGTTGCAGAAACTCCCAAGCCATGTTTTTTTTCCTGCGGTGTAATTCTACCTTCCCAAATTTTTATGCTAAAATGGAATGTAGATTAATTTCACCTCCCTGGTGTTGAGCCTCGCAGCACGCTCGACAACGCTACCACGTGATGACAGCATCAAAGGATATACATGCATACATACATGGTGACGGTAGCACTGGGTGCAGGCGGTCGTGTGCCAGGTGAGGGGTGGCAGTATCGTGTGCAGCGGGTGTAGGGCATTCCCTGAACGACGCTACGAAGATACACTCCGGAACGCACCGATAAGCCACCGCGTTATGGAGAAGGGTGTGGTGGTAATCAACAGGGGCGTAGTCTTAAAGGAGGTAATGAACGGGCAGGCTATATAAACACCCATTGCCAGAGAACCATAGCGCTGTTTCGTTCGTCTTTGCAAATCCCAGCGTGTATCTGGAAGCCAACATGAATAAACCAGCGTACTGTAAAGAGCTGAACTGTGTTCGATGAATTTTGATTGCGTCTTGCCCGGAACCCTGAGACCTTGCTCATCCTATATGCCTTTGCCAGCTTCTATAATTCAATTTAAATTTGGAGGTGGAGGATTTAAAAAAAAATCCTCAGCCGCAATTTCAGAGTGGGTGAGAAGATTTAGTCAAGGAGCCTCAGACTGAAGGAGCATTAAAGCTTTTTTTTTTAAAAAAAAAGAAAAAACTCAAAATCCATTCTTTGTGTCCAATCCTCAGCTTTTGGAGACCAAATCTTCCCCAGCGGAAAAAATGACTTCAGCTTGCTAATTCCTGATTAACGATTTCATTCACTGACCCAACTTCTTGGCAACTACAACACATCCATATTTTACATTCCAGGGAATATTTATGAGGCAGGCTTGGTGTGTATTTGTTTGCTTTTATTTTTAATTTACCTCCTGCTAGTCTTTCTCTGCTGCAATGGAAAGACAGTTACAGTACAGGCATTCAGGCAACGATTGAAGCTTGCTAGCCTAGACGGCCTTCTCGTTGGCAGCAAGGCATTTGACAAAGTAAACCACAACTTACTTCTTGGGAAGCTAGAAAAATGTGGGATAGACACCAGATGGATTTGTAACTGGCTGACAAACCGTGCTTTACAAGTAGTCCTTAACAGTACTACAACTACATGGAGGGAAGTAAGCACTGGGGTACCACTGGGATTGGATTGGGCTGGGGTTGGGGTTGAGGTTGGGGTTGGTGTTGTTTGGTGTTGGGGTTGGGATTGGTGTTGGGTTTGGTTGGTGTTGGTGTTGGGGTTGGTGTTGGGGTTGTGGTTGTGATCGGGGTTTGGTTGGGGTTGAGCTTGGGGTTGGAGTTGGGGTTGGGGTTGGGTTGGGGGATTGGGATTGGGATTGGGGTTGGGGTTGGTGTTGAGGTTGGTGTTGGTGTTGTTTGGTGTTGGTGTTGGGATTGGTGTTGGGGTTGGTGTTGGGATTGGGATTGGGATTGGGGTTGAGGTTGGGGTTGGGGTTGGGGTTGGTTGGGGTTGGGGTTGGGGTTGGGTTGGGGTTGCGATTGGGGTTGGAGTGGGGGTTGGGGTTGGGTTGGGGGATTGGGATTGAGGTTGGATTGGATTGGATTGGATTGGGTTGGGTTGTGATCGGGGTTTGGTTGGGGTTGAGGTTGGGGTTGGGGTTGGAGTTGGAGTTGGGGTTGGGTTGGGGTTGGGGTTGGGGTTGGGGTTGGGGTTGGGTTGGGTTTTGGGTTGGGTTTTGGGTTGGGTTTTGGGTTGGGTTTTGGGCCCAACACAAGTCTGTTTCAGGTTTCTAGCATTTTCCTTCAAAATGCAGGACATTTGTTGGCTTCCAGATGCCCAACCCTAATTTGTACTTCCCTGACTGCAACACTAACCAAGAAGACATATCTTTATTTATCTCGACTGCTACTCAGCTACCATGCTCAACGCATGAGTTTGCAGGTTGTACCCAGCTACGGAGTGGATGGTTTGCCTCTGCAGTTTCTCCCTTAGTGTGATGAGCGAACCAAAATAATTACGGTTTGTTCAACATACCCACAATCGTTTTGACAAATCACCCCTTAGCAGAAGTTAGGAGCCCAGCCAAGGCAGAGGAGGAGGAGGAGGAGGAGGAGGAGGAGGAGGAGGAGGAGGAGGAGGAGGAGGAGGAGGAGGAGGAGGAGGAGGAGGAAGAAGATTGTGAGAAAGATGTGAAGGATTCCGGTTTTGTTTAGCTTGGGGGAAAAGCTGAAACAGCTTCGGGTGACAACCAGGTGCTGAGTCAATTTAATGGAGAGAATTTCCGACGCGTCTATCAGAAAGAAAAATGAAAGCAGAGAGAAACTAACTTAGCAACGTCCACCTTGGGGGATTTCTAATTTCCTAATGCACAAAATTCAGAATTTAATAGCAGACAGATTCCATCTAATACAATTTGTGTGCGACACTGTGTGTGTTTAAGCAAGCGCCAGTGAAAATTGGTCTTTTGGTCTGACCAAACTTCCCCACCTCCCACCCGACACCCCACATGCACACACACACTTGTCTTTAGAAACACACAATGGCATGGATTTCATAGTTCAATAGCTTGTAGCCTTTTGTGCCTTCCAGCCTTTAATAGAATGATGTGAGGTGCCAGGTGAATAGAAAAAGTCACGAAGACACTAATTATTGGAGAGAATAGAAAAATCAGGGAACTGTTCCTTTTGCTTTTTTTTTTTTTCTTCTTCTTTGTTTAATTTGTAGCACGTAATGAGAATTGAATAGCCCTCCTTCAGGAAGGGCAAGTGGGAGATGGAACTGGATAACATTCAGTGGTGAAATGTAAAATTTGTTACTACCGGTTCTGTGGGCGTGGCTTGGTGGTGGGAGGGTAATGTGATTGGGTGGGCGTGACCAACTTTTTTTTTTTTTTTTTTTACTTTTAAAAACATTTTTTCTACAACCTCTTTGGGCGAAAAGGTTATAAAAAATGCTTTTAAAAGCCTCTGCCGATCAGGCAACTCAGCTGGGATTGTCAGAGACTTTTAAAAGTATTTTTTCTACAACCTCTTTGGGCGAAGAGGTTACAGAAAAAATGCTTTTAAAAGCCTCTGATGATCCCAGCTGAGTTGCCTGATTGGCAGAGGCTTTTTTTATTTTTAAAAGCCACTGAGGATCCCAGCTGAGTTGCCTGATTGGCAGAGGCTTTTTTTTCCTTTAAAAGCCACTGAGGATCCCAGCTGAGTTGCCTGATTGGCAGAGGCTTTTTTTATTTTTAAAAGCCACTGAGGATCCCAGCTGAGTTGCCTGATTGGCAGAGGCTTTTTTTTCTTTTAAAAGCCACTGAGGATCCCAGCTGAGTTGCCTGATTGGCAGAGGCTTTTTTTTCTTTTAAAAGCTACTGAAGATCCCAGCTGAGTTGCCTGATCAACAGAGCTTTTTTTTTTTTTTTTTTACTTTTAAAAGCATTTTTTCGGCCAAAGAGGTTATAGAAAAAATGCTTTTAAAAATTAAAAAAAAAGCCTCTGATGATTGCACGGCTGGGAGCATTTCACCCCTGGTAACATTGCAATTTTACACAAGGGGAATAAACTATGAGTGTAGCGATTACTCCTGTTGGAAGGAAAATCCATCTGGTTCACTTCCAAGCTGGGAGAAAGACCCTGGAAACGTGGAGAATGATTGGAAAGATGATTTATTGATGAAGCAAGACTACATGTGATTCTGCTGGGCAGCTGACAAAATAGAATTGAGAGTGGGTGGGTTTTTATACCTTCTTTGGGCTTTGTAGTTGAGCTTCCTGTTCCTATGCAAGAACATGTCCTTTAATGTGTTATTGGCTGTTGTCAGATTCCTATGGGGGTCATGTAGGGCAGAGGTGGTATTCAGCAGGTTCTGACAGGTTCTGGAGAACCGGTAGCAGAAATTTTGAGTAGTTCGGAGAACCGGCAAATACCACCTCTGGCTGGCCCCAGAGTGGGGTGGGAATGGGGATTTTGCAGTATCCTTCCCCTGGAGTGGGGTGGGAGTGGGGATTTTGCAATATCCTTCCCCAAGGAGTGGGGTGGGAATGGGGATTTTGCAGTATCCTTCTGGAGTGGGATGGGAATGGGGATTTTCCAGTATCCTTACCCCAGGAGTGGGGAAGGAATGGGGATTTTGCAGCATCCTTCCCCTGCCACACCCACCAAGTCACGCCCACCAATCCACACCACCCCCACCAAGCTATGCCCACAGAACCGGTAGTAAAAAAATTGAATTCCACCACTGGCTAAAACATATGAAGAATGGCTACAGGTTTCGGGTTTGACTAATCTTAAGGAAAGAAGGACTAGGGGAGACATGATAGCAGTGTTCCAGTATCTCAGGAGCTGCCCCAAAGAAGAGGGAGTCAAGCTATTCTCCAAAGCACCTGAGGGTAGGACAAGAAGCATTGGGTGGAAATTAATCAAGGAGAGAAGCAACCTGGAATTAAGGAGAAAGTTCCTAACAGTGAGGACAATCAACCAATGGAACAGTTTGCCTCCAGAAATCGTGGATGCTCCATCACTGGAGGTTTTTAAGAAGAGTCCAGACAGTCACTTGTCTGAAATGGTATGGGATCTCCAGCTTGAGCAGGGGGCTGGACTAGAAGACCTCCAAGGTCCCTTCCAGCTTAGTCTGATTATCTGGGTGTGGTCCTTGTTGCTCCCTTGTTTTCCCACCATTTCAAACCCAATTCCTTGTGTCTAACATCCTTCTTTCACACTTACTGGAACTGATGTTCATCAATTTTTAGATGACTTAGCATAGAGGGCATGGGATTAAATTAAATCACCCACTGATTGCTCTACTTTGAACGGTTTTGATTGAGCTCCCATCAGCGAGACGAAGCAACAGATCCGAGACTCTCTTCATTTAAGCTTTACGAGAAAAAGTAGAAATTAGCTCATCGGAGACCACGTTTTCCACCTCGTCTACCACAGTAAGGCCGGCAACCATTTTACCGAGCTCGCCAATCGTTCGGGCCTATTAAAATGCACATGCAGGAAAGAAGAGTCTGACTCAGTCCAAACCCATTCAATTCACCCGATCAATTTGACCCTTGGAATCGGTCCAAATCAATTCCAAATATTGACTATCCACCTTTGGCTCGACGCTGTTCCTTGAGGAATTGGCATACCGTGTGCACACTGCAAGCGAGTTGATGCATGACTGCTGGCTGCCTGAATCTGCTGGCTGCCAACCAAGAGGGCTGTTTTTAAAAGCTGGACTTTCCAAACTTTGCAATGTGTGCACTTATGAACCATTATCGGTCAATCAGAATAGGGTTGGAAGGGACCTTGGAGGTCTTCTAGTCCAACCCCCTGCTCAATCAGGAGACCTTATACCAGGGGTGGCAAACTCATATCTGGCCCATAGGATGCTTAGATCTGGCCCTGGAAACAGTGAAGGACTGGCCCGTGGTGCGTCTGCCAGTGAAAACGGAGCTTGGGAGGGCCGCATGAGGGCCGCATGAGGGTCCTCCCAAGCTCCGTTTTCGGTGCCAGAGGGTTGCAGGAGGCCATTGCAGCTGAAAACGGAGCTCAGGAGCCTGTTTTCTCTGGCAGAGCCAGGGGTGGGCTGCTGGGGGTTCGCAGGGGTTCAGGAGAACCTGTAGCTAAGATTCTGTGCAGTTTGGAGAATCCCCAAATCCCACTCCTGGCTGGCCCCACCCCACCCCACCCTCCCAGGAGTCCCCACACAGCCTGTTTTGGATGCAGGTAAGTACAGGGCATGCATGGAGGGTCAGGGAGGGTGAACAATGGGCCTACTGGAAGTTTCGGAAAGGCCTCTGGAACCTGGGGAGGCCATTTTCACCCTCCGGAGGTTCAAGTAAAGCGTCCGAAGCCCGGGGAGGGCAAAAATAACCTCCCCCACCTGCCGTGGTGTAGGAGGCTGAGTAGGCCACACCCACCATGGCCACACCCATCCAGCAACCAGGCAGAGAACCCCTTGCTAAAATTTTCGAAGCCCATCCGTGGGCAGAGCACTCGGACTTCCACAGCGGCCCCTGACAGAAGTGACGTCAAGCTGGCCATGCCCATCCTGGCCACATCCACTCCACCACTATCCCCGAGGTCAAACACAACGCTAATGCAGCCTTCCCTATACCATTTCAGACAGGTGGCTGTGGAAACCTCCAGTGATGGAGCACCTTCTAGAGGCAAGCTGTTCTGCTGGTTAATTGTTCTCACTGGTAGGAAGTTCCTCCTTAATTCTAGGTTGATTAGCTTCCATCCATTGTTTCTTATCTTGCCTTCTGGTGCTTTAGAAAATAAGTTGATACCCCCTCTTCTTTGTGGCAGCCCCTCGAATACTGGAATACTGCTATCATGTCACCCCTAGTCATTGGTGAAATCCAAATTTTTTTACTACCGGTTCTGTGGGCCTGGCTTGGTGGGTGTGGTATGGCTTGGTGAGTGTGGCAGGAGAAGGATACTGCAAAATCCCCATTCCCACCCCACTCCAGGGGAAGGATACTGCAAAATCCCCATTCCCTCCCCACTCCAGGGGAAGGATACTGCAAAATCCCCATTCCCTCCCCACTTCTGGGGGAAGGAAATTGTAAAATCCCCATTCCCTCCCCACTCCAGGGGAAGGATACTGCAAAATCCCCATTCCCTCCCCACTCCCAGGGGAAGGATACTGCAAAATCCCCATTCCCTCCCCACTCCTGGGGGAAGGAAATTGCAAAATCTCCATTCCCACCCCACTCTGGGGCCAGCTAGACGTGGTATTTGCCGGTTCTCCAAACTACTCAAAATTGCCACTACCGGTTCGCCAGAACCGGTCAGAACCTGCTGGATTTCACCCCTGCCTCTAGTCCTTCTTTTCTCTAGACTAGCCGTACCCAATTCCTGCAACTGTTCTTCATATGTTTTAGTCTCCAAGCCTTTAATCATCTTAGTTGCTCTTCTCTCCACTTTTTTTTCCAAAGTCTCAACATCTTTCTTGTAATGTGGTGAATCCAAAACTGGATGCAGTATTCCAGGTGTAGCCTTTACTAAGGCTTTTATAAAGTGATACTAATATTTCATGTGACTTTGATTCTATGCCTCCTTATGATGTCTTCAAGCGGATATGTAAATCACATCTTTGATTATACAGGCTGATGATAGCGACATGATATCTAACATGCTACTCTACAAAAGTACAACTTTGTCCCTCGTTGACTCAAAACCCAATAAAGGATGTCAAGATTGAAACTCTGAAGATCAGCCGTTGGCCGTACAATGATTAAGCTCTCTTGTGGCTAACCTTTTATGCAAATTTCCATTTCATGCATTGGAATAAGTTAACCACGCTTCACTGCCTCAGTAAGGTGAAAGACGGTTCATTAATTAATGTGGTTACAGACACAATGTGGTTAGTTTCAATTAACATTCCCTGTGCCTGGTGGAAAGTAAAGTAGAATGTAAACGCATAGGAAATTCCTCAGGGACTTAGCGGTCTCAGATCAGAATACTGAATGTAAGAATCTTTTTAACAATGCATAGAGGAGCGTGAATGGAGAAGTGACATCACGCATGAGGTGACACCATCATATGCGATGGGATGCATACCTGGAGGATCAGTGGGAGAAGAGTTTTGGTCCAGGGTTTCCAACCAAGGCCATTTCCAGCAGAGTGTAGAGTGTTCAGTTTTCATCCAGGTCCATTGCTGAGAATCATGAGAATGGGTTCATACAGCTGGAAGTTAACCCTGGTGGAGAAATAGCTCCATCCTTTTATTCTGCTGTTGTAATGGATTGTACAGTGGTTGCCCAATTTGTGGAAACCTTTGGGGAAAAGTGTATTTTTTGAGAACTGATGGCTAATAACGCCCCCCCCTTTTTTTTTGGAGTTTCAAGATAATCCTATCCCACTGCTGGAATCGCCTGGGAATAACCCAGACCTTCACCCAATTGAAAATTGATGGAACCGATGAAAGAAACTTGTTAGTCAGAAGCGATCAGCAATAAAACCCAGTTAATAGAAGCCATCCTTCAATTTTCAATAGCTGCAGAACTCAAAGACTTGGTTCACTCCATGGGAAGACTTTGTAAGGCCGTCATTCATGCTGAAGGTTACCCAACGAAGTATTAACTGATGTAATCATTTTTGCATATCTCGTTTTTTCTAGGGTGATCATTTTTGTATATCTCGTTTTTTCTACGTCTTTCACTTTTCTTCTTTATACCGTAACTGCTATTCTAACAGCAAATCCTTCCTAAAAGTTATTGCATGACATTCCTGATTAAATTATCTCTCCATGGATATATCATTTTACGGTACCACTTCAAAAAAAAAAAAAAAGTGGTGTTATTAGATAGATTTAGAAAATGCACTTTTCCCAAAAGGTTTCCATAATTTTGGCCACTACTGTATACTTGTAGGTGCAGAGAGGGAGGGTTTCACACCACAAAACTTTCCCATAAAGTAGCCTAGATCCCTTAGCTGTAAACAAATAAAGGATTGAACTCGATTGGATTTTGCTAAGTCACCTCTGGGCTTGGGCTTGACATATTAATGGCATGACTGGTGTTCCTTCGTGTTGTTTGCACAACGACTTCATCACACACAAGACAATCATCATGGTTTCTACCACAGGCCTATGGTAACAAGAATCCTGAAGGATCAGACCAAGATTCTGTTCATCCAGATTTAAGGTTCCCACAACCAGAGAAAGTAGGTTTATACTCTCCTTCCAATTAGCTGGGATTTCTAGTTAATACGTTACCCCTAACATTAATCGTAGCTTCTCTGACTGTTTTAAAACCAACTCAGTTG
>NC_142079.1:11637500-11672500 GCF_059756535.1 Pantherophis guttatus | reverse complement strand
GCCATCTTGGTTTCAACAGACCACTAAGATGAGCGAAGCAGAGCCAATCAGAAAACAGAATTCAAAATGTCTGGCGCGAAAAGCCCTACACAGTGTGAAAAGTAAAAAAAGAAAAACTCTACTCTTCAGAAGAATCTGATACAGACATCGAAGAAACTTCAATCGAACTACAAATAGAATCAGCCATGAAAACGCTTTTTGCAACATTTGGTCCAAATTTGAAAATTACTAAAAAATCAACGAAAGCTGCCGATCAAAGAATAAAGAAAAGGCAGGCAAGCAAGCAAACATCTCAGAATCTACCCGCTTCTATCCGGACGGCGAGAACACCAACACCTGAACCCAGAGAACCTTGCAAATACTCTCCCACGCCACAGACGCTTCCAGGAGCCAGAGACCTCAACCAGGACAACTTCAGCAAAAGGAAGCAAGCGCCAGTCGTCACCTGGACACCCAAGATCGAACCGGAGACCGAGTCATCAGAGGAAGAGCGCTACGAGGGAGCTACAGCAATGAGAACCTCTCCCGACAGCTTCAGAAGCGAAATGAGCAACGCGCATGCGCAAACACACGCAGACAACTACGGAGGACATGAAGAACAGAGAGAACCATTCAGACTCATTGCGAGCATACCTACACCATTCTGCAACTATCAACATTTACAAGATCATGGACAACCTCCAGTTGTAAGTAATGGAACAAATAATATTGGGAACTTGCCCAATGATTTCCCAAAACTGAGAATAGATGGTATTAATTTACAAGAATGGTGTCAACAACTTCAGGTTGTTTTTCTAAAAGAGAATTTATTATTTTTCATAACTAACCCTCCCAAAAAGCCTTGGACTCTAAAATTGGACTGCCTGCACCACAGAGCATTCTACTTATTAATATCTAGTATATCTCCTGCTATGTATCATAGTATTAAGCATAATCTGACTGTCTCAGAAATAATTCATTGCATGTTTAAATTGTTTCATAGTGAAAGCGTAGCAACCACAACTAGAATGTCTAAAGATTTCTTCTCAGCCAGGATAAAACCTGGGACTACTGTAAGTGAACATTTAATATCACTAAACAAAATCAGAGCAGAATTACATTTAAGGGGAGAAATAATATCAGACCAAACAATGAAAAGTGTTATCATTAATTCATTAGACTCATCATGGGATAACTACATATCACATTTAGACACAATTAATTTGGGATACCTATCCATAGAAAACTTATCAAATAAGCTAATAGCTGAAGATAATCTAAGAAGAAGCTGCTGCAGTACACACATGGAACATAGACAGACTAAGAGAGTAGTATTTCAAGAAAAACATCGAGAATCAATTGAATGTTATAATTGTGGATCCAAAGAACATTGTAGAAGAGATTGTCCTAAATTTTTTAGAGAAAGACAAAAACATGACTATAGAAGCAGATATCATAACAGACAATCATCTATTGATAGATATAGGTATAGAAACTCACCAAATTTTAGAGAACGCAGAGGGGGTAGAGATAATTCAAGAGATAAAAAGTCTGGATCATTAAATGGATTAGATAAACATAATATAACTAACATACAAAATTCAAGGGATAATGCTTGGCTCATTGATTCTGGAGCAACTAATCACACAACACATGACAAAAAAATACTATCTTCCTTTATAGAAGATAAATTTGTAATTAAGGTAGCCAATCAAGAAAAAGTTCAAGTTATTGGAAGAGGAAATGTAAATTTACCCGGTCTAGGGAAAATAGAGGGGGTATTATTAATACCCGAAATACCTCATAACATACTTAGTGTAATAAAGCTAAGCAGAGATTCTGACATAAATATAATATTCTCAAAAGGAAAAGCAATCCTAGAGAAAAACAAAACAAATTTGGGTAGTGTGGTTATCAAAGGGGGCCTACCATATTTAATCACAGAAGAAAAATGGCTACATAATATTGATTCAAACATGGAAGATGACACTAGCATAGAGAATGAGGACAACAGCAATATTGATAATGAGGAACATGAAACAAACCATAATCACAAAAACACATCTATTGGTGATACACTCAAGAACAAAAAACCTACGATTGGAAAACCAATTCATGATGAATGTGCACATATATTACATAGAAAATTAGGACATGCTAGTTTTCCTGTAATACAAAAAATGATTGAACATGCTGAAGGTGTTAAAATAAAAAATTGTAAAAATTATTTGGAATGTTCAGTATGTAAGTCCTCAAAACTCAGAACTAATCCCAAGCCAAAAAAGGCAACAAGATCAGCTAATCATATTCTTGATCTGGTACATATGGATCTAGTTGGTCCATTAACCCCATCAATCACATATAAAAAACGATATTTTCTAACTATTGTAGATGACTATAGTCGTTATGGGTTTGTCTATACTTTGAAACACAAAGATGAAACATTTCAAAAATTTAAAGAGTTTTATAAACGTGTAGAAACACAACACAATATTAAAATAAAACAAATCATGACAGACAGGGGATCTGAATTCATGTCAAAAGAATTCTCCCAATGGCTAAAAGACAAAGGAATGTTACACTTCACATCTAGCCCCTTCTCTGCATTCCAAAATGGAGTGGTAGAACGAAAGAACTCGACACTACAAACCATGATTAAATGTACATTAGAAGATGCTGGCTTAGGAAAACAATTTTGGTCAGAAACCTTATTATATTCCAATTATATTCAAAACAGAACTTGGTCCAGCGTCATAAATAAAACACCATATGAACTAATGTACAATAGAAAACCTAAGATAACACACATGCACATATCGGATGTACACATACCAAAACAATTGAGACGTAAAGGAGATAACGTATCCAGAAGACTTAGATTCATGGGATATGAAACAGGCACAAAAGGGTACAGATTTATTGATAATAACAACAAATTCATAATTTCTAGGACAGCTGTATTTCATGAACAGGCCAATTGGTCTAAGATACATCTTAATGAGATATTTCCAACTACAAAGACAGACATTAAATATCAAGACAAAATAGAAAGAGAAGAACATAACCATAACATACTGAAAACAAAAATAAAACATGGACGAATAGTCAACCCAGAATAAAAACAGATTCATTAACCAAAAAGGAAGCAAGATACTTACACGATAACGATAGCAAACCAGAAAAAACAATTAGATGTAACAGAAATCAAGTGCCAAGTAAATATAAGGATTACATAATGTACATGAATAATGAAACATCAACACCCAACACATACGAAGAAGTATTAAAGCTCCCCATTGAAGAAAGAAAAAAATGGGAATTAGCCATGGCCAAAGAAATGGACAGTTTACGAGAATTAAATGTATTCACACCAACTCCTGCACCTAAGGACAAAACAATTATAGGCACCAGATGGATATTCAAAATTAAAAACCTGGAAGAAGGCAACACATTATATAAAGCTAGATTAGTTGCACAAGGTTACGCTCAAAAGTATCCTGAAGATTACACAGACACATACTCTCCCACTGTAAGGACTGAGAGTGTTAAAACAGCTTTAGTTATAGCATCTGCACTTAATCTTGATGTTTTCCAATATGATATACAAACTGCATATTTACATGCAAAGCTTGATAAAGAGATATATGTAAGAGCACCTCATAGCCAATACACAAACAAAAATGAAACTTGGTTATTGAACAAAAGTTTGTACGGACTAAAGCAATCCGGCAAACGTTGGTATGAATGCTTGGTCAATGTACTCAAAACTATGAATTTCAATGCCACAACTGCAGACAATTGTTTCTTTGTCAAAAAAGAAGGTGATTCATTAGAATTTGTGTTAATTTATGTGGATGACATTTTATATATTGGTAAACATAAAGAGAAAAGAGATACATTTGTAACAAAACTAAATGAACATTTTTCTTTAAAATCACTGGGAAAAGTAAATAAATATCTTGGCGTTCAAATCAGTAAGACAAAAAAGGGATTTAAATTATCTCAAAAAGATAAAATTATAGAACTCCTGAATAAATGTAATTTGAATGATGCTAAGCCTTGTGATACTCCAATGCAAGCTGATTTTCTAAGAAACATGGATGAATCATCCCCTGAATTTAAAGATAATACACTTTACAGATCAGTTATTGGTTCCCTTTTGTATATATCTAATAGACCTGATATTGCTTTACCCCTTAATCTGTTATCCAGATATGTTAGTAAACCCTTAATGTATCATTGGGAAGCCATTAAACGAGTATTAAGGTATTTAAAGCACAGCTTAGACTTCTGCCTACTATTGGAACCCAATAATGTTAAAGAACCCATTCTCACTTGTTACGCTGATGCGGATTGGGCAGGTGACACTAAGTGCAGAAAAAGCACCTCAGGTTATATATTCTTTCTTAACGATTGTCCAGTCTACTGGTATACTGGGAAACAAGATTTAGTAGCCACATCAACAACTGAGGCAGAATATGTTTGTTTGTCTAAAGCTTCCAATAATCTTGTATGGTTTAATGATTTATTATCAGATGTTTGGAAAAATCCTTCATTACCATTTATTATACATGAAGATAACAAAGCTGCTATAGAGATATCTAGATCTGATGCTATTGGTCAAAGATCCAGACATATAGATATCAAATTCAAACACGTAAGATAATTATCTCAAGATGGATTCATTAAAGCCATTCACTGCGAAACCTCAGAACAAATAGCTGACATATTGACTAAGCCTTTGCAATCTAAACAACACAAATATTTAACTTCAAAACTACAAGTTTTATATCGTTCTGAATCTGAATGTAATTATTGTTGTATATCGAATCGGCATTTAGAGGGGGATTTGTCACAAGTAAATGCCTTATTCTCAAATGGGGAAAATGTATATTCACAGGGTATCAGGGGTTAATTTATTCTTCCTTCCTTAATATATTCATATGTAACCACTCCCATCCATTACTCCGCCTCATTGATATAAAAGGGGATGTACGCACCTCCTACTTGCTTCTATCTACGATCATTCAGAGAATATAGAATGCCTACTGTAAATAAATAGTACTTTGTTTGAATACCTCGTTCCTGAATCATTTATTGAGTCTGATCCTCAAATTCATGCAACAATTTAAGCTTGCATTCTGATTGGTTCAGCAGTGAGATTCACTTACCTTCCCTACCGGTTCGCAAATGTCTGTGCATGTGTACGGCCTTCTGAGCATGTGCAGTGCTCAGGCATTACATCCGTGCGGGTGGGCAGAGCCGCCCTCAGTCGCCGCAACCGGTTTGCTCTCAGCTGATCGTCAGAGTTAACGGTTCACCTGAACCGGTCCAAACCGGCTGAATCCCACCCCTGCAAATCAGTGGTGGATTGCCCCCAGTTCGCACCGATTCTATACAACCAGTAGTAAAACCGGCGGGAGGCTCCAGCCACCGACCCCGATTTCATCAAAACGCTTCTGTGCATGCACAAAAGAGCGCACACACGTGCGAGCGAAGCAAGCGCATGCGCAGCCCTGCTGCGAACCGGTAGTAAAGGTAAGTAGAACCCACCCCTGCTGCAAATATACCCTTGGAGATTCTAGGTTAGGGATGGCTAACCTTTTTGCCGTCGCGTGCCAAAAGCGGGGGGAGCACACGGATTGCGTGCATGCATGCCCACACCCATAATTCAATGCCCCCCATGCATGCGCACGCAACCCCTCCATGTTCCTCCCACTTTTGGCATGTGATGGCAAAAAGGTTACCGGTGGGCCCAATAGGCCCGTTTTTCGCCCTTCCCAGACTCCAGAGGCTTTCTAGGAGCCTGGGGAGGACGAAAATGGCCTCCCCCCCCCCCCCCGAGGCTCCCTGGAGGCCGGAAATGGCTCATTTCCTGACTTCCAGTGGGCCCAGAAGGCCCAAAAATCAGCTGGCTAGCGCACACATGCATGCTGGAGCTGAGCTAGGGCAATGCTCACGTGCCCACAGATATGGCTCCGTGTGCCACCTGTGGCACGTGTGCCATAGGTTCCCCATCACAGTTCTAGGGAAAGGCTATCCTAACTCTCTTCCTCTTGTCTCTCTCACACCCAAATACCCTTGGAAAATGCTTCCCCCTTCCTTGAAAACTGCCCCTTCCCTGCAGTCCATCACACACTACCTACCTCTTTGTAGGCACCATCGCCACAACCACCAATCTGCCTTGGTGGGCCTTTCAAAGGCATCATTTCTCCAGTTTCTATCCTCTTTTTATTCCCTTGCGAAAAGAAGAACGTCTGGCTTTGCAGTGCTTGAGAAGGTTGACATGTCCTTCTTCATATTTTCCACCCCCGCGACTCTCATATTGTGTTACCCTGATGATATTGGAAACATCTGTTTCCTTCCCAGCCACTCAGTTCAAGTTTGTTGTCGCTTCGCCACTAAGTGAAATAACAGACCATAATATCACTCACGGGCTGATAGGTCTAGCTTTCATGATATCGCCGTGTCACAGCAGCTTACGCCTTATCTAGCCACAGCTATCCTCCTTGCCTGGCCGCAGCAGAGCCGTCTAAATAACCCAACTCAAAACAAGACAAAAATAGAAGCTTATTTCCACCACCGAAAGCTTCTTACATTTCAACATACTCAACCGTGTCTCAGAAGGAAGCTAATTCCGCAGAAAGAATTGTCAAATTTCTGAACCTTTTCTCAACTCCGTTGACAGAGCTCTACATTCTGAGCCAAAATCTCATCTGGTCATCTCTGTTGGACAACATGAAGTGCTATTTCAAACCATTGATTAAAAAAAGGATGAAGTTTAACAGAATAACAGAATAATAGAGTTGGAGGTCTAACTCGAGGAGCCGAGGTGGTGCAGTGGTTAGAGTGCAGTACTGCAGCTACTTCAGCTGACTGCTAGTTCAGCAGATCAGCAGATCAAATCTCACCGGCTCAAGGTTGACTCAGCTTTCCATCCTTCCGAGGTGGGTAAAATGAGGACCCAAGATTGTTGGGGGCAATATGCTAATGCTAATGCAATATGCTAATATGCTATATGCTATATGCTAACTTTGTAAACCACTTAGAGAGGGCTGTAAAGCACTATAAAGCAGTATAGAAGTCTAAATAAAAAAAAAACCAGAAAACCCTATCCAATTTTAGACAAATGACTATCCAATCTCTTAAAAAACCTCCAGTGATCCAGTGATCCAACCCGTTCCACTGGTTAATTGTTCTCACCGTTAGGAAAGTTCTCCTTAGTTGTAGGTTGCTTCTCTCCTTGGTTAGTTTCCATCCATTGTTTATTGCCTTGTCTTCTGCTACTTTGGAAAGTAGCTTGACCCCCTCTTCTTGGTGGCAGATGCTCAAATATTGGAACACTGATATCATGTCTCTCCTGGTCCTTCTTTTCATTAAACTAGACATATCCAGTTCCTGCAACCGTTCTTCACATGTTTTAGCCTCCAGTCCCCTAATCATCTTGGTTGCTCTTCTCTGCACTCTTTCTAGAGTCTCCACATCTTTTTTTTATAATGTGGCGACCAAAACTGGATGCAGGATTCCAAGTGTAGTCTTCCCAAGGCTTTATAAAGTGGTACTAGTACTTCACATGATTTTGATTCCATGCCTCTGTTAATGCAACCTGGGATTGCATTGGCTTTCTTGGCTGCTGCTGGCCACACTCTGCTGGGTCATATCTAAGTGATTGTCCACTAGGACTCCAAGATCCCTCTCGCAGTTACTACTATTGAACCAAGGTTCACCTAATCTATACCTGTACATTTTTTTTATTATTATTATTTTTAATTAGATTTATATGCCACCCTTCTCCGGAGACTCAGGGCGGCTTACAATACATTAAGCAATAGCCTTCATACTTTTGTATATTTTATACAAGGTCAGCTTATTGCCCCCACAAACTGGGTCCTCAATTTACCTACCTTAGAAAGGATGGAAGGCTGAGTCAACCTTGAGCCTGGGGAGATTCGAACATGCAATAATTGCAAACAGCTGAATGTTAATAACAGCTTTTAGTCTGTTGAGCTATCCAGACTCAACATTTGGGTTTTCACTGTCTATTACTTTTCTGTACATCGAATTTCGTTTTGTTAGATAGGGCCCAGTGTTTACGTCTGTCAAGATCCATCTGGATTTTGAGCTTATCTTCTAAGTCACCAGATATATAATTTTCCATGAATGAAAGTGAATATACATATCCCAGGCAGCGGTGAAATTCTCTGAAGTCTGCTACTCATTATGTGAGTCTGCTACTACCGGTTCTGTGGGTGTGGCTTGGTAGGCATGGTGTGGCTTGGTGGGTGTGGCTTGGTGGCGTGGCAGGGGAAGGATACTGCAAAATCCCCATTCCCACCTCACTGCTGGGGGAAGGATATTGCAAAATCCCCACTCCCGCCCTACTGCTGGGGGAAGGATATTGCAAAATCCCCATTCCAACCCCACTCCAGGGGAAGGATACTGCAAAATCCCCATTCCCATCCCACTCCAGGGGAAGAATACTGCAAAATCCCCATTCCCACCCCACTCCATGGGAGGGATACTGCAAAAACCCCATTCCCTCCCCACTCCTGGGAGAAGGGAATTGCAAAATCTCCATTCCCCCCCCTCCCCCGACTCTGGGGCCAGCCAGAGGTGGTATTTGCCAGTTCTCCAAACTACTCAAAATTTCCACTACCAGTTCTCCAGAACCTGCCAGAACCTGCTCGATTTCACCCCTGTTTTGAATCCTTCTGAGTCTGCAAAGGTAAGTAAAACAGTGAGGGGGGGGGAATCCACTGTGCCATGCGATTTAGATTAGCTAGAAAACAGGAAATCCAATGATTCTAGGTAATATAAATTGCGAGTCACAGCTGATCTTCACCTAGCTGATCATCGGAAATACTGATTCGCCCGAACCGGTAGCATTTTTTACTACCGGTTCATCCAAACCGGTCCAAACCGGTAGCATTTCACCCCTGATCCCTGGATAATGTTGCAGGATCCAACATACATTCTGTCAGCACTAGAGTAAATGCAGGTTGAAGTGTGGTGGGGGCGCACTGATGACAGTCCATCCCAGGAGAGAGTTGTGTCGGGGGCGGGGGGGCCAGCCCCCACACACGCCGGCCCCTGCGCCACCTGCCCGCAGGCCCCCGCGAGGGAGGCAGCAGCGGGAGCGGTGGCAGGGAGCCGGCAGGGGAGGCGGGCGCGGCGGTGAGCACAATTTATTTGAGACGACCTCAAAAGTTGACACATTCAATTTTGCAGCTAGTAAGATTGTTGGACGAGCAGGCACAAAAACAGCCAGGGAAGTGATTGAAGCCTGCTAAACAGGCCTCCTCATCAGTCAACAGGAGTGTTGATTTACCACCAGCTCATCCACTACTCAGGAGCCAATGACTTACTAGCCAGCCACCGACATCTAAAAGCCACACACAAAAACACCATATAAATACCACACACAGAACAGCCCAAAGCACACACACTGCTAGAGAGAAGTTCCCCGAAGATGGGCTCCAGCACGAGTCCGAAAGCTCAGAAGACAAAATTTCTGGTCCCGGTGACCGACCCAGATTGGATCCTGCCCTATATTGTTTTTTCTTTTCTTTTTTTTTTTTACTTTTACTTTGGTTCCAAACCAGTTGGCAAATACGACTGGCTGTGATATCAAGGTGATAAAACCTTTCTGATGGAAAGCTTTATCTTCCGTCCCGATTCCTCTCTGAAAGCTACTGCAAAAGCTTTGCCTTCCAGGCACAAGAGGAGTGGGGAGGAAATGAAGAGAAAAATGAAGCAATCAGGACAGAAAAAAAGAGAAAACTAGATAGATAGAACCTGGTGTGTCTGTTAGGAGGTGCTCCGGATGACCATTCCATCCAAAGGATTAGAGAGAACGCCAATGGCTTTCAACAATGGTGTTGGAAGTAAATGTCCATCTGAGATCAGTTCCAAGTGGGGAGAAAGACAGTGTTGTGGCCCCGCCCTCTGAGCCTATCTCATCGGAGGAAGAAAGCTCCGAACATGAGGAAGAGGAATCAGCCAGGCCTCCCTCTCCAGGCTCCTTCCCTCTGGCACTGTCTCAGGTGCCGGCCAAGGGAGAGGAGATTAGCCAGGAGCCAGGTGTCTCTGATGAGAGCGAAGAAGGAAAGCCGTCGTTCCTGGATGCACGCCAACGAAGGCGTGATAAACGGTTGCAGCAGTTAAGGAGGCGTGCTAGGGATTAGAACTGAGTCACTGGACCACACCCCAGAGACTATGTAAGAGAGGGTGGTGGCTGGTAAAACTCCGTGACGAACAAAAACGAACTCTGGCTAGTCACTTGAACAACGTCTGAAACTGCCGAAATGAATATTGTTTTGCTGGACTATTTGCAATGCGTATGTAATTTTATGTTATCTGTTGCAGTAAAAGCTCTTGGCAGACGATGATTATATTGCTGCCAAGTTTGAGATAACGACCTGTGTGCATGCCAAGTACTTTCTTAACCCTCGGCTGGCTGTGTTTGTGTGTGTGTGTGGACGGGGACAGATCAGATACTGGAAACATGGAGGCTGATTGGAAAGATGGTTTAATGGTGAAGCAGAACCACCAAGCACGAGTGATTCTGGGTAGCTGATCACATGGAGGAGAGAGAGAGATATATATATTTAAACCCTCTCTTGGGCCTTGCCCTTGAGCTTCCTGTTCCTGTGCAAGAAATGTATCCTATTGGTTGTTGTCAGACTCCCAAGGGGCTATGCAGTGGTCATATCTAACTTTGTACGCTGTCTATGTCCAAGGCTTGGTTGAATCTTGCTGGGTGATGCAATGAAGGGCAATTTTAATGGGTTATTTTATGGGCAAAGGGTTTTAAATTTTGGGAAGCCAATTTGATTTAATTCTGTTTTAATTTATTTTAATTTTTATATTGTATGTATTTTAATCTTGGCTGTTCACCGCCCTGAGTCCTTCGGGAGAAGGGGGGTATACAAATTTAATAAATCTAATCTAATCTAATCTAATTCCTATTGCGGCTGAATGGCTTTGCCCTGAAGGATAATCCCATCATCCTGGAGCTGAAGGTCTTTTGTCTTGTAGATAGGCTGGCCCAGTCTTTTGTCTTGTAGATAGGCTGGCCCAGTCTTTTGTCTTGTAGATATGCTGGCACCAATATATATGCTAGGGCCAAGGAGTTTCTGTCTCCAAGAGCATGTTTCTCAATTTCTCATCCAGAGAAATATCATATTCTGCCCTTTTAATATTTCCTAAAATATTTCATTCTTCCAGGAGAGGGGTGGGTGCTAACTTCCTACAATGGTAAGGCGAAAGTTTATGAGAACTGTTGTTCCCCCGTCTTCTCTCTTTCTCATCATCATCAAAAATAAAGTCACTGTCATAGCAGATTCTCTGTTTTTCACAATTACCGGTGCAATTTCCACCAAGGCACCCAGCTGTGAGATCTACTTCTTATTCATCTAGGGTTTGGCATCTGGCTTTCTTAAATTTCCAGCTTTGGCCTCACTTCGTTTCTTGATTAAATCCGTGCTTCTTGGTCTTCTGCTCCGCTTCCTTCTCAGTGCCGTGGGTCATGAAGTTTTAAGATGGTTTATGGGGGAAACATCTGGCGTTTTAGAGAGTTCTCTTTGTTTAAAACTGCAAATGGCTCTTTAAAACTCTCAAATTGCTTTGAATTGTAAATCACTTGCAATTGTTTTAATGAGGATTTTTTCCCCACCACCCCACTTTGGGAGGGTTCTTCAGTGGAAACCAGCAGGTTATTATCATTAATAGTAGCATTTCTCCCAAAGGCTAATTATTATTATTATTATTTCTTCTTCTTCTTCTTCTTCTTCTTCTTCTTCTTCTTCTTCTTCTTCTTCTTCTTCTTCTTCTTCTTCTTCTTCCTCTTCTTCTTCTTCTTCTTCTTCTTCTTCTTCTTCTTCTTCTCCTCCTCCTTCTCCTTCTCCTTCTCCTTCTCCTTCTCCTTCTCCTTCTCCTTCTTCTTCTTCTTCTCCTCCTCCTCCTCCTCCTCCTCCTTCTCCTCCTCCTTCTCCTCCATCTCCTTCTCTGTCTCCTCCATCTCCTCCTCCTCCATCTCCTTCTCCATCTCCACCATCTCCTTCTCCGTCTCCTCCATCTCCTCCCCCTCCATCTCCTTCTCCATTATCTCCTCCTCCTCCATCTTCTCCTCTTCCTCCTCCTCCATCTCCTTCTCCATCTCCTCCTCCTCCTCCTCCTCCTCCTCCTCCTCCTCCTCCTCCTCCACCACCACCACCACCACCACACCACCAATGCAGAGGTGAGCCAAACACCCATAAGTTAGCAGTTCTGCTACAGCAACATTGCATGTGTGCAATTAGCTGTGGCTTTAGCGTATAAGGGTGGGTGGAAAGGCAGCCAGCCACTCTGTCTGGCAAACTAAAAAAGCAGTTTTTTGGGGGATTACGCCTGTCAAACCACCTGGTGGGAATTGCAGCTAGCCGAGAAAGGAAAAACGGGTTCCAGTTTTTTAAAACCTCACCCCGTCTTTTGAAGGATCTGAGACGTGAGGCGCCCCATTGTAGCAGTGAGATAGATTTTTATTTTGAGAAGAGGAAGCGAGGTTTATACTCAGTGGGGCAGCGCCGAGACCCCCAGGGCAAAAGTCTCATCACTCAGCGGGAGCTCCCATCACAACGAAGGCGTTTTGTAAGAGCAACATGCAGAGCGGCTGACTTATAAAGCCTCGACATGCGCTCCAAATTGCTCACAGAAAGAAAAAGTTAGCTAAGCAGATATCTCAAATTAAATGTCACCGAAGCTACAAGGGAAGGAATAGAAAAAGAAAAAACCCCTTGATCACCAAGAACTTCAAAAAATTCTCATCTGCTTCTTAAGATTACTAATTCTAAATCCTGCTTGGTATGCAGCCAATATTCTCTCTATGGGATCATGCAAGCTTGCTTGGTTTCCCCCCACTCCTTCTTTCTTCCTTCCTTCCTTCTGTTGGAAGAAATATCCTTCTGGGTTCAGTTGAGTGGTGGGTTTCAAAATTTTTTACTACCGGTTCTGTGGGTGTGGCTTGGTGGGCGTGGCAGGGGAAGATTACTGTAAAATCTCCATTCTCTCCCCACTCCAGAGGAAGGATACTGCAAAATCCCCATTTCCTCCCAATCAGCTGGGACTTGGGAGGCAGAGAATAGATGGGCCAGTCAGAATTTTTATTACCGGTTCTCCGAACTACTCAAAGTTTCCATTCTCCAGAACTGGTCAGAACCTGCTGAAACCCACTTCTGGTTCAGTTCCAAGTGGGGAAAAAGACACTGGAAACATGGAGACTGTTTGGAAAGATGGTTTAATGATGGACAGGATCACATGGCTTGAGTTCCTGAGCAGAAAAGGAAAGAGATGCTGGGAGCGCCTTGGTTTTATGCCCTCCATTGGGCCCCACCTTAGAGCTTCCTCTTCCTGTACAAGAAATATATCCCATTGGCTGTCAGACTCCCAGGGGGTGGAGGTCTTAGCTAACTTTGTAGGTTTGCTGGCTGATGTAATCTTCCCAGATGCCATGTGGTGAGTTTCTGTTGCTAGCAGGGGTGGGTTCTAAATTTTTTTACTACCGGTTCTGTGGGCGTGGCTTATTTTGTGGGTGTGGCTTGGAGGTCATGTGACTAGGTGGGCGTGGCTAGCTGGTCAGAGTCATTTCTGGAAGGTCCTCACACTTACAACTAGTCCTCGCACTTACGACCCAACTCATTTCTTTGCTTTTAACACTGATCAGCTGTAGGGCGGCTCTTTGAAGCCCCACAGCAAGAGTTTAAACAGTTTTTTTCCCTCTAGTCATCAGCTGGGACTCAGGAGGCAGCAATAGATTGGGGGTGGGACCAAATAAAAGGTAAGAATAACGTGGGGGGGGAGGGCGGGGGGGGAGAACCGGTTCAGTGACGTCATATGGAATGGAATGGAATGGAATGGAATGGAATGGAATGGAATAGAATAGAATAGAATAGAATAGAATAGAATAGAATAGAATAGAATAGAATAGAATAGAATAGAATAGAATAGAATAGAATTTTTATTGGCCAAGTGTGATTGGACACACAAGGAATTTGTGTTTGGTTCATATGCTCTCAGTGTACATAAAATAAAAGATATGTTCGTCAAGAATCATAAGGTACAATACTTAATGATAGTCATAGGTTACAAATAAGCAATCAGGAAACAATATCAATATAAATCTTAAGGATACCAGCAACAAGGTTATACAGTCATACAGTCATAAGTGGGAGGAGATGGGTGATAGGAACAATGAGAAGATTAATAGTAATAGTAGTGCAGACTTAGTAAATAGTTTGACAGTCTTGAGGGAATTATTTGTTTAGCAGACTGATGGCATTCGGGGAAAAACTGTTCTTGTGTCTAGTTGTTCTGGTGTGCAGTGCTCTATAGCGTCGTTTTGAGGGTAGGAGCATACAAAGAGTAATCTCAATAACCAACAACAGCAGGAACTGCAAGCAATCAAACAAGCTACTTGATGGGCTCCCTCCCATTCTAGGTCCCCCAGGCCTGTTGTCAAAAATCGGGGTCTTGATATCCTTCCTGTCTTATACAAATCAAAAGCATCAGTACAACCCTCAATTTCATCGTGGCTTGATGTTTGCTAGATGTGGGGGAATCTGGTACACGGTTGCAGGAAGGAGGGGCCCTTTAACAAGGAGCTAAAAGGCAGGTCAGCCTTGAGTCCTTGCTATGCAGAAAGCAGCTCAGGATCCTCCCCAAACCTTCACAGGATATAGCTGGCAATTATGTACAGTGTACTTTAGTCTGGCAAGATTCCTGCCTATGGGCAAACAGCAATAAAGAAATTACTCTGAGGAATTCATCATGTTGTTCTTGGTGTCTTGCTCCCAACACTTGCAAATGACATGAATGGTGTTGTTCATTATCATGTTGGTTGTACAATGACGTCATAATGTGCATAATGTCCCTTGCTCACCACACTACCTTCCTCACCGCTTCTTCTGCTCTTCTAAAGCCAGACTGACCTTCACAGGATCTTTTTGGGGACAAAGGGTTGGGATCACCCTTGATAGAATGAGTCACAGATGGTGTCCCAAACAGAGAGGTCATCTAAAGTTTGAATTAAAATAAGACCTATCCCCAAAGACCACTAAATGCAAAGACTTATGTGTAGCATTAGCTGAAGTCAATCAAGATTATGGATTGGCTGCTCTGAAAAGTCCTTTTGCATTACAAAGACGGTATAGAAACTGTTTTGGCCTTGTTAATTTATGCATCCAATGTGCCAATGGTTCCCAACCTTTGTGGCTTGGTGGCCTGGCTGTTGGGGGCAGAGAGGGGACCTGAGTAGCCTGAGCAGCAGGCCAGCACACATGCATGCAAGTGCCCACTGGCCTGTTGCTAATGTAAGTTCAGCTGTGCGTGTGTGAGCTCATGTTCCAGCCAGCCACTCATGCGGCCTAATTCTGAATCGACCACATCCCAGTTTTGGGCTGTGGCCTGGGGGTTGTTGATCCCTGCAATACGCCACTGTCTGTCTCATTTTCAGTGGTCCTCCATGGCTTAGTGATAAGGAGCCTTGGTGGCGCAGCGGACTAAAGTGCTGTTAAGTAGCACTTAGCTGCCAGCTGCCTGCAATTACTGCAAATTCAAATCTCACCAGGCTCAAGGTTGACTCAGCCTTCCATCCTTCCGAGGTAGGTAAAATGAGGACCCGGATTGTGGGGGCAATAAGCTGACTTTGTATAAAAAAGAACACCGCTTGGGGGGGGGCGAAAGCCCTACTAAGCAGGTATATACAAAAGTATGAAGGCTATTGCTTAAAAGCATTGTAAGCCACCCTGAGTCTCCGGAGAAGGGCGGCATATAAATCGAACCAATAAATAAATAAATAAATGTCATTTCCATCTTTTACCATTTCCCTCCTTTAATTGGAAATTCCGAGGATTGAGCTAAGAGTGCCGAGAAGAGCAACAAAGATGATGAGGCTAAAACATACGAAGAACCATTGCAGTAGTTTAATGAAAAGAAGGACTACGAGTGGCATGATAGCAGTCTTCCAATATCTAAGGGGCAGCCACAAAGAAGAGGGGACCAACTGATTCTCCAAGGCAGGACAAGAAGCAACGGATGGAAGCTAATCAAGGAGAGAAGCAACCTAGAACTAAGGAGAAATTTCCTGACAGTTTGAACAATTAATCAGTGGAAGAACTTGCCTTCAGAGGTTGTGAGTACTCCATCACCAGAGGGACAAAAAAACCTCAGGAAATCCTAGATATGAACATCCAAACTTATTAATAGCCAAGGGACCAAGTCATAATTGAACTGACATTGGGAAGAAGCTCAGAGAATGAGGCAACCTTGACAGAGGTTGATACAAAGGGGCTGCCACAAAGAAGTGGGGTATGTGTGTGTCAACCTATTTTCCAAGGCACCTGAAAGCTGGACAAGAAGCAACGGATGGAAGCTAATCAAGGAGAGAAGCAACCTAGAACTAAGGAGAAATTTCCTGACAGTGAGAACAATTAATCAGTGGAAGAACTTGCCTTCAGAGGTTGTGAGTACTCCATCACCAGAGGGACAAAAAAACCTCAGGAAATCCTAGATATGAACATCCAAACTTATTAATAGCCAAGGGACCAAGTCATAATTGAACTGACATTGGGAAGAAGCTCAGAGAATGAGGCAACCTTGACAGAGGTTGCTACAAAGGGGCTGCCACAAAGAAGTGGGGTATGTGTGTGTCAACCTATTTTCCAAGGCACCTGAAAGCTGGACAAGAAGCAACGGATGGAAGCTAATCAAGGAGAGAAGCAACCTAGAACTAAGGAGAAATTTCCTGACAGTGAGAACAATTGATCAGTGGAACAACTTACCTCCAGAAGTTGTGGGTGCTCCAATATTGGAAGTTTTCAAGAAGAAATTTGGACAACCATTTGTCTAAAATGGTACAGGGTTTCCTGTTTGAGTAGGGGGTTGAACTAGAATGCCTCTTCCAAATCTGCTATTCTATTATTATTCTGTTCTTCTGACTATAGAAGTCTTTCACCCTTTGTAGCTCCATCATTTTCATCTACTCAGGTCAGGTCCTATTTTTATCCAGCCCTGTAATGCAATTGCCTAGAATTGTTGCTTCACCGTACCTTTGAGGGTGTTTTTATTTGTATGGTGAAGAGAAGAAGAAGAAAAGTCAGAAACTGATCTGAATTCTATAGCAAAGCACATTGTTCCAGAGAATTTCTGGATTCAACAGGCAAGCATGGCAAATTCTTAATGTGTTCGTTTTGCACGAGAAGCAAGGCCAGCCTAAACCAGAACTTCTGGCGTTCCAGGCAGGAATCCAGATAGGGAGAAACTTGTAAATATCATTCCTGGAATCAGGCCTAGGCACAGTCTGGAAGCCACAATGATGCATTTCATCCAGCAGCGAAAATCCCAGGAATCAGGAGTCTGTTTCCCATGGAGGAGAGCGATTGAAATCTTGCAGCATCTGTACTGCTGAGTTTACAAATGCACAAACAGAACATAGCAGGAGGAAATCCTTGCTTGGAAGCTGCCAACCGTTACTCATGCATCCAATCTCTAGAAAATAACTGGATTCCAAAGATCTTTAACCCAACCTGACTCGTAGCTTTCTCTCCCTTCCTCGTGTCTGATGCTGCAAACCAATCTTCCTCTCCATATGACCTTAAGGGATCTGGTTCCTCTCCACATCTGGACAGCTTGCAATCCAACACATCTGGAAAGTACCAGTCTCCTATACTTTAGTTTCAGCAATAGTTTGTTCTTCTTCCCCAATGAAATCTCAACTACAGGTTGGCCAAAGGGCTTGTGTAGGAGTTCAGCAAAGATGGTTAGCCAACATCTGCAGGAGCAGGTTGGCCAAAGAACTATATGAGTTCAGTGAAGCTAATTAGCCAACATCTGCAGGAGCAGGTTGGCCAAAGCACTATATATGAGTTCAGTGAAGATGGTTAGCCAACATCTGCAAGAGCAGGTTGGCCAAAGGACTATATATGAGTTCAGTGAAGCTAGTTAGCCAACATCTGCAGGAGCAGGTTGGCCAAAGGATTATATATGGGTTCAGTGAAGCTAGTTAGCCAACATCTGCAGGAGCAGGCTGGCCAAAGGACTATATATGAGTTCAGTGAAGATGGTTAGCCAACATCTGCAGGAGCAGGTTGGCCAAAGGACTATATATGAGTTCAGTGAAGAAAGTTAGCCAACATCTGCAGGAGACACATGTGTGAATGTTCAAGGATGGTTCCAATGAGCAGGGTTGAATTGGTATTTGGTTGAGGAGTTTGGTGCTTTTAAACTGAGTGATTTTTTTTACAATAAAACAAACCCACCTGTTGGGATAAAAAGGACCTGGAACTACATCAAAAGGTGTAAATTAAGTAGCAGGAGCCATTCAACTTAATTAGCATCTTGCTTGGGTTGCACTGGAGGGAGTTTTAAGATTGAGCTTACTCGGACAAGAACTCCTATTCCCAAAGGACCTTCAGAACTTAATGGCTTTACAGAAGGTTAGTAGTGTGAGGAACCTTAGGAAAAAAGTTAGGAAAGAGCAATTGATGTCAGAAGAGGCACCGCAGTTGAGATGTGCAGAATCCTCTATTTTTTAAGTTGCTGCTCAAAGTAGGACAACCACGTCTCTCCAGGGTTTTGAGGGACGGGGCCAGCTAGATATGCTACTTCGCCCAAATGGCACCTTCGCCCAAAGCTCAGTTGAATTAGATGCTTTTTCAACGATGCTCTCTCAAGGATCAAGTGAGGTACTAATACCACTCTATAAAGCCTTAGTAAAACCACACCTAGAGTACTGCATCTAGTTTTGGTCACCACACTATAAAAAAGATGTTGAGACTCTAGAAAGAGTGCAGAGAAGAGCAACCAGGACGATTAGGATACCATTTTTCCACACTTAATAGCCATTGAAGCATCCCCACGGTAGTCATGTGAAATTCAAAATTCAGGTGCTTGACCACTGGCTCACATTTATGACGGCGGCAGCGTGTCCCGGGGTCACATGATCTCTTTTTGCAACCTTCTGATGAGCAAAGTCAATGAGGAAGGCCGGTTTGCTTCACAACCGTGTGACTGACTTAGCAACTGCAGTGAGTCACTTAACAACGGTGGCAAGAAATGTCACAATTGTTCTGCCCCAGCTACGGACCCCAAAGAGCGCAGCACATACAAAGTCTGTACAAACCTTAGTTTACTAAAATAAAATCAATTTTTCAAACAAAGACTGTTAATTAACTTTCTTAATAGCCTGCAAGAATCCAAAGAATAAATAATCTTAATCTTACTAAGGTTGGCAGAAAGCCCAGAAGCAATTTGCAGAGAATCCAGATGCAAAGTAGAGTGAACTAACGTTGTTCCCTACAAATTGCTTCAGTCGAGGTTCCTCCTCAAATAGGCTAAGGGAGTGGCCAATTAGCCCCAAGCCTTACTCTCGAGGAGACCTCCTCCTGAGGAGCCACTCCTGCCTTTTGGCAACTCGGTGTGCCCGTGCATCGAGAAGAGGCTCCTCCTCTTCGTCCTCTTCACTTATGGGAGCTTCTGGAGGTTCTGAAGGCCCTGGCTGAATCCCCGCCTCTGGCACCACATCTTCTCCAGCCTCCTCATTGTCCGAATCAGCCACCAGCCGCACAGGCTGCGTATGGGCCACAACAACAATTCACTCAATCACTGTACTCCCTTAGTAGGGAAATGTCAGGCTCAATTGTGATCGTAAATCGAGGATTATTTCCATAAGGGCCCTTCCAACTCTGTTAATCTGTTAAATCTGTTAAAATCTGTTAAATTTCTCTTAAGATCGCCTGCTGTTATCAAGCTGGCTTATTTGATTAAAGTTAAAATATACAACAGATTTTGCTGTTTCTGGTACCTTTCTGGTTTTTCAGTTGTAAAGGTAAACGTTCCCCTCGCACCTATGTGCTAGTTGTTCCCGACTCTAGGGGGTGGTGCTCATCTCTGTTTCAAAGCTGAAGAGCCAGCACCGTCCGAAGAAGTCTCCGTGGTCATGTGGCCGGCATGACTGAATGCCAAAGGTGCATGGAACACTGTTACCTTCCCACCAAAGGTGGTCCCTATTTTTTCTACTTGCATTTTTTACCTGCTTTCAAACTGCTAGGTTGGCAGAAGCTGGGACAAGTAACGGGAGCTCACCCCGTTACACGGCACTAGGGATTCGAACCGCTGAACTGCTGACCTTTTGATCAGAAAACTCGGCGTCTTAGCCACTGAGCCACTGTGTCCCTACTGTGGTGGAAAACTTCATTTAAAAAAAAAACCCTTCACTTTTCCCTTTTTAAAAACCAGAACTAGCAACTCGGTTCCACCCGTCACGTTCCTAACGCTGTCAGACAGATGGCAAAAGACCGAGCCATCGAAGTCTCCCAAAGGGCTCGGCTGAGCCAATAATGTTCTTTTTTTTTCTTTTCTTTTTTTGTATTTGACGAGTAATTGAAAATTCAAAAAGAACTTAATATTGCAAATGGCTTGTTATTAAGGAATATTTCCTCCCCGGAAACTGCAGCTGGTACCGGAGACTGCTTGCTATTCAAATTTAAACTAAATTAAATTCCACGGGCCAAAGGTGGAAAAGAATTCTACCTGTGTTGGAAGGCAGATCGATTTGCAGAGAGAAGTGGGTGGGGGGGGGGGTGGAATAATCTCTCCTGGTGTTGTTTTAAGATGTTTGGTGTCTTTTCCCTGCTGGTATTTCATTCTGTTTTTTTACTCCGAAGGTGAAGGGTTGAAATAGCCAGACCGCAGGATGGACATATCTTTCAGTGCAGGTTTTCTCAAGAACAGCAGGCTGAGCCGGAAAGTGGATTTATGTTCTCGGTTGCATGCAAAAAGGAGGAAAAAAAAAATCCCTAAAAGGCTTTTCAAAGTTGGCTCTGGCAGGGTTGAGATGTCTCACGTCTGTTGCTCTTCTCTTGAGCTGCAAAGGTGCCAGAAGAGGTCTCCCTGAACATAAATCTTGGAGGGTTTTAATATATATATATATATATTTATATATATATATATATATTAAATATATATATATATATATATATATATATATATATATATATATATATATATATATATATATATATATATTTATATATATATAAAGCCAACACCACATTTGGCTCCTGTGTAAGAATCTGGAGGCCTTTCCTTGTTTGCCACTAAAGCTTGACAATATTCCTTCTCCAAGATGCCCTTCTTGCCAGAAAGATGTTCTCGCTTGACATTCACAACCAGCCAAAGCTGGATCTTGGCTCCGTGGCATTCCACCTGTCGTTCAAGGCAGAACGTTTTAGATGGATTGATGTGTCTTTTTCCCCTGTTGGGTGATGATGGTTCTCGCGGCTGTGTGCAAACAAATTAAAGTGTATCGTTGAATGGAGGAAAACACTCTGTTAAACAACATCAACGAGGAATGTAATGTGCGGCAGCCAAGGGGAAACGAGGAGGGGGGGGTGGTAGGCATCGGTGGGGGGGCTCCCTGAAGATGGTGTGAAAATCACAACAATGCAGAAAAGTGATAATGCAACAGCATGTTCTTGGCATTCCTGAAATGGCTGGGATTTTCATGGGATGGGTTCATCTGGCTTGGGAAAGAAAGAAAGGGAAGGGAAGGGAAGGGAAGGGAAGGGAAGGGAAGGGAAGGGAAGGGAAGGGAAGGAAGGAAGGAAGGAAGGAAGGAAGGAAGGAAGGAAGGAAGGAAGGAAGGAAGGAAGGAAGGAAGGAAGGAGATTGGAAGGATAGGAAGGAGGGAGGGAGGAAAGAAGAAAGGGAGGGGAAAGAGAGAAAGGAGATGGGAAGGAGAGGAAGGAGGGAGAGGAATGAGAGGGAGGGGGAGGAAGGAAGGAAGGAGATGGGAAGGTGACCAATGAAAGAGGAAGGTGGGAATGATAGGGAGGGAGGCGGAGGAGGGAGGATGGATGGATGGATGGATGGATGGATGCATGGGTGGGTGGGTGGATTGGTGAAAGGAAGGAAGGAAGGAAGGAGATGGGAATGAGAGGAAGGAAGGAAGGAGGGAGGGAGGAAATAAGGAAGAGGTGGGAAGGAGAGGAAGGAGATGGGAAGGAGAGGAAGGAAGGAGGGAGATAGGAAAGAGAAGGGAGGGAGGAAGAAAGGAAGGAAGGAAGGAGATGGGAAGGAGACGAATGAAAGAGGAATATGGGAATGAAAGGGAGGGAGGGAGGAAGGAAGGAGACAGGAAGGAGGCGAATGAAAGAGGAAGGTGGGAATGAGAGGGAGGGAGGGAGGGAGGAAGGAAGGCAGGAAGGAAGGAAGGAGAAACAAGAGGGAGGAAAGGGAGGGGAGGAAGGAAGTTCAGTGTTTTAGCAACCTCGGACGACAAGCTAAGGGCACAGAAAACATATGACAGAAGGGCAACCAGTCAAACTGACAGTGGCTGATGCTGAACTCGACTCTCCGTCCTTAGGGTGACTCTAGGTGGCACTGCTTTACCCCTTTTATTCCCCAAGGGCCTTGACATTTGCGACCCGAAGCCTGCCTCCCCCAACCCCGTGGCATCAAATTCAGACGGAGCATTGTTCTAATCATCGCTCACTCGTGCATAAATAACATCAAAAGAGACGCAACCCGTCGATCAGCAGCCGCGTTCTCCCTTCCTCTTCGGAAATATTCCTCATTACCAAGAAGAAAATCCTCTTTCCATTTGGCATTAGTATGCATTAAAACCAAATCCCCCAGATTGTCTTTTAAAAAAAAGACCAAAAAAACCTGTAGCTTCCCCTTCCATGTCATTTACAGGGTTGGAAATTGTCAAGCACATGTCAACAAATTTTTACCTATATAAAGAGAGATTGTGGGATTTGGGGAAGAAGTGCTGAGCGTAAGAGCTCAAGGAAGGCAATTGAGAATTTTAGCTCCCTTCCCCCTCACCACCCACCCACCACCCTCAAAAAAGGGACTGGAGGAAGGATGGGCATATCACGATTGCGTTAAGTTTATAACTTAGCAATCAAATTGAATCATTTCCAGATACCGCCGAGAGAAGCTGCTTCCTGAAATCATGGACGCCTTTTTCAAATTCTACTTCCGATGAACTTATCTGTCAATACAACTTATTTGTTTGAACCCCGATATCCGCTGATAGCATGGCCCTCAACGCAGGTAATTCTGCTAAACAAATAACAATTCCCTCAACACTGCCAAAGTCTTCACTAAGGCTGCATTTACTATTACTATTATTTATTTATTTATTTTATTAGTCATATTTCTATGCCGCCCACTCCCCGAGGACTCTGGGCGGCTTACACCAAAGACTAAAGTATACTAAATAGCATATTGCCCCCAACAATCTGGGTCCTCGTTTTACCCACCTCGGAAGGATGGAAGGCTGAGTCAACCTTGAGCCGGTGAGATTTGATCCGCTGATCTGCTGGACTAGCAGTCAGCTGAAGTAGTTGCAGTACTGCACTCTAACCACTGCACCACCTTGGCTCTATTAGTCTTCTTATCGTTCCTATCACCCATCTCTTCCCACTTATTTTTATTTATTTTATTTTGTTTTATTTTATTTATTTCATCAAGCATGTATTTTATGACAGATACAAGTGTAAACATAATTATAAATACATGAAATGGATACAAAAAAAAGGGAATATTAGGACAGAGACGGTAGGCACACTGGTGCGCTTATGCATACCCCTTACAGACCTCTTAGGAATGGGGTGAGGTCTACAGTAGACAGTCTAAGGTTAAAGTTTTGGGGGGTTTGGGGAATAAACTACAGAGTCAGGTAGTGCATTCCAGGCATTGACCACTCTGCTGCTAAAGTCGTATTTTCTACAATCGAGTTTGGAACGGTTTACCTTGAGTTTGTATCTGTTGTTTGCTCGTGTATTGTTGTGGTTGAAACTGAAGTGTTCATTGGCTGGTAGGACATTGTAGCAGATGATTTTATGCACTACGCTTAGGTCAGACTGTATGCGGCATAGTTCTAAGTTGTCCAAGCCCAACATTTCAAGCCTGGTGGCATAAGGTATTCTGTTGCGACCAGAGGAGTGGAGGACTCTTCTCGTGAAATATCTCTGGACTCGTTCGATTGTATTAATGTCCGATATGCAGTGTGGGTTCCAGACAGATGAGCTGTATACAAGAATTGGTCTGGCAAAAGTTTTGTATGCCCTAGTTTGCATGACTGTAACTTATTGCTGTATCCTTATGATTTATATTGATATTGTTTCCTGATTGCTTATTTGTACCCTATGACTATCATTAAGTGTTGTACCTTATGATTCTTGACGAATGTATCTTGTCTTTTTATGTACACTGAGAGCATATGCACCAAAGACAGATTCCTTGTGTGTCCAATCACACTTGGCCAATAAAGAATTCTAATCTAGTCTAATCTAATGGTTTCAACCATAAAGACTTACCACCGTGCTTTAACGATTGTTGAAAGTTACAACACTGGGGAAAAAAAGTGACTTAAGATGGGTTCTTGCAGTGATGACCATCATGGCATTCCCATAGTGATCAAAATTCAGGTGTGTGGCAACTGGCATGTATTTATGACAGTTGCAGTGTCCTGGGGTCCTGTAGTCACCACTTGTGATCCTAGTTCCCTTCCTAGCTAGCTTCCAACCAACAAAGTCAGTGGAAGAAGCACAGGTGGTTATGGGCGCAACTCATTGTGTCCGCGTGACACCCCTCCTGCGCGAGCTGCACTGGCTCCCAGTGGTCTTCCGGGTGCGATTCAAGGTGTTGGTTACCACCTTTAAAGCGCTCCATGGCATTGGACCTGGATACCTTCGAGACCGTCTTCTGCCACCAGTAGCCTCCCACCGGCCAGTTCGCTCCTACAGAGAGGGTCTCCTCAGGGTGCCATCGGCCAAATTATGTCGGCTGGCAACACCCAGGGGGAGGGCCTTCTCTGTGGGAGCCCCTGCCCTTTGGAATGAACTCCCCCCAGAAATCCATAAAATCTCCAATCTCCGTGTGTTTCGCTGTGCCCTCAAAACCATGTTGTTCCGCCAGGCTGGGCTATCAACGTAAAGATTTTAATTGGTTTTAAATGGGATTTTAAATTTGGGGTTTTATAAATTGGGCCTATTATTTAATAATTTTAATTATTTTAAAATTTTGTCTGTCTTTGTGTTTTTAATTAGGCTGTACACCACCCTGAGTCCTTCGGGAGAAGGGCAGTATAGAAATTAAATAAATAAATAAATAAATAAGCATAGTTTGTTTAATGATTGTGTGATTCACTTAACAATTGCAGTGATTCCCTGGCCAGATCTTGTGATCCTAATCCTATGTTTGTGTATTAGATTGACTTTTCTGTGGTCCAACAGAGCTTGGGTCAACGGATGATTCCAGGAGCACCGATGTGGAGACACACCCACAAATCCTTTTTTTTTTTCCTTTTTTTAATTTTTAAATTTTTATTATAGTTCAAAAAAACCAAAACAAATGTATAATAGTTTTTCTATCACGGTGTAACATCACCAAAATATCCATGTATATATACACCAATAATCAGAAAGTAAAAATAGAAATTATTTACATATTCTTATGTATAAATTTACATTTCCAATAATTATTGATTACCATAATTATACCATCATCTATAATTATAATCCAACATTATCCTTTATCTCTCTCCCATTGTTTCTGGATCCAATCATACCACATGTTCCAACTACTATAAAAATCTAAGTCTTTTTTACCCTTGATCAGTTTTGTAAGTCTGTTGGACTCCGCACATTCCATAATTTTATAAATTATTTTTGAGTCTGTTGGTAAGTCCTCATTCTTCTCCCTGCTGTGATTATGTGCAGCATCAGATATCATTTAGTCAATCCAATATTTGTGGGTCTAACCCCCAACAGAAAGGTTTCAGGTTTCAGTTCCATTCTACAATGTGTAATTTCAAGCAACCATCGTTGTATTTTCATCCAATATTTAGCTGCCAGCGGACATGTCCACCATTGGTGGAAGTAGGTTCCATTGCTATGCCCACATTTCCAAATCCTTAATCTAACAAGGTTAGATTTGAATGCTATTCAGGGACTTGGAACATAGAATAATAGGGTTGGAAGGGACCTTGGAGGTCTTCTAATCCAACCCTATGTTCATGTGCTAGATTGACTTTTCTGTGGTCCAACAGAGCTTGGGTCAATGGATGACACCAGGAGCACCGATGTAGAGACACACCTAAAAATCCTTGATCTAGCTACAGGGTTAGATTTGAATGCTATTCAGGGACTTGGAACATAGAATAATAGGGTTGGAAGGGACCTTGGAGGTCTTCTAATCCAACCCTATGTTCATGTGCTAGATTGACTTTTCTGTGGCCAACAGAGCTTGGGTCAATGGATGACACCAGGAGCACCGATGTAGAGACACACCTAAAAATCCTTGATCTAGCTACAGGGTTAGATTTGAATGCTATTCAGGGACTTGGAACATAGAATAATAGGGTTGGAAGGGACCTTGGAGGTCTTCTAATCCAACCCTATGTTCATGTGCTAGATTGACTTTTCTGTGGTCCAACAGAGCTTGGGTCAATGGATGACACCAGGAGCACTGATGTAGAGACACACCTAAAAATCCTTGATCTAGCTACAGGGTTAGATTTGAATGCTATTCAGGGACTTGGAACATAGAATAATAGGGTTGGAAGCAGTGGTGGGTTGTGTCAGAGGCAATTGGCCCCGTTACCTTCCTGGGGTAATTGCCTGGATCGTGGCATTTTCCTTGGGTATACTTTTGAAAAAAATAAAACCGGAATACATCTTCTAATTAAACTCATATTTATTGTAAAGAAGAAAATAAAACATCTTACTAATCTAAAATAATTAAATTTTTACATTTTAGTAAAGTTGCTACCGACTACATCTCTGCAGCCGGACTTCTCTTGGCAAGAGAACAAAGAAAAGTGTGAAGTAAGTGAAAGAATGTGGACATGCGTAATATCAGTTACTGATAAGAACTTTGGCAAGCTATGGAAAGTCTGACAGTCCAGAAATAATGAACTCTGCTGGTAAATACAAAAATGCAGTGACAGGTTACTCCCGGTTTGGCCCGGTTCGGCCGAGCCAGTAGCGATGACGCTATTACGTCACCGAACCGGTTCTCTTTCTTTGGGAGCCGGGCCCTTCCACCCGTCCCCGCGTTATTCCGACCATATATTTCTTCTTTTTTCGCCCAGCTGAGAGATGCGGCAGAGCGTATTGCCGCATCTCAGCTGGGCAGATTCGCAACGCGCTTGCGCAAAGCGCAGGTTTGGCACACATGCGAGCACACGACCGAAGAGGCGATCACATGCGAATCGTCTGCACAAAGAGAACCAGTAGTAAAGCTGGTTAGAACCCACCCCTGGTTGGAAGGGACCTTGGAGATCTTCTTATCCAACCTCCTGCTCAAGCAGGAGACTCTATATCATTCCAGACAAATAATAATAATAATAATAATAATAATTTTATTTCTATACCGCCCTTCTCCCGAAGGACTCAGGGCGGTGTACAGCCTGTTTAAAAACACAAATAAAACAACAATATAAAATTAAAATAATTAAATAAAGTGGCTCAGATTTAAAAACCCAATAAATTTAAATATCCCAATTTAAAAAACTATTGTGTTGCTAGTCCGGCCTGGCGGAATAATATGGTCTTCAGTGCGCAGCGAAACGCCCGGAGGTCAGAGATCTTACGAATTTCCGGGGGCAGTTCGTTCCATAGGGCTGGGGCTCCCACAGAGAAGGCCCTCCCCCTGGGCGTCGCCAGTCGACATAACTTGGTTGACGGCACCCTGAGGAGACCCTCTCTGTGGGAACGGACTGGTCAGTGGGAGGCTATTGGTGGCAGAAGACGGTCTCGGAGGTATCTGGCTGTCTCGTCTCTCTTTTTTGGAAAAAAAAAAAAAAACTCCAGTTGTGGAGCATCCACAACTTCAGGAGGCAAGTCATTCCACTGATTAATTGTCCTCACTGTCAGGAAATTCCTCCTTAGTTCTAGGTTGCTTCTCTCCTTGATTAGTTTCCATCTGTTGCTTCTTGTCCTGCCCTCAGGTGCTTTGGAGAATAGAGTGACCCCCTCTTCCTCAAATATTGGAACGCTGCTATCATGTCACCCCTATTTCTTCTCTTCGTTAGATTAGTTCCATCAATCCCTTTTGTCCCCTTTATCCACTACACCTGATAAGCATCCAGAAGGCTTCGTTTGATACAGCAGACCAATTTTGTGTAACAGGATGGCCTGGTTTGGTTAGGAGGAATGTGTGAAAATTTCAACAGCGATGAAGATTTCTGCTTTTTTAAAAAAAACCAACATCTTGCTGAAAAATAGCAATAGCCCTTAGACTTATATACTGCTTCACAGTGTTTTCCAGCCCTCTCTAAGCGGTTTACAGTCAGCCTCTTGCCCCCAACAATCTGGGTCCTCATTTTACCAAACTCGGAAGGATGTAAGGTTGAGTCAACCTTAAGCTGGTCAGGATCAAACTACTGACAGTGGACAGAATTGGCCTGCAGTACAGCATCCTAGCCACTGTGCACCATGGAAGGAAGGAAGGAAGGAAGGAAGGAAGGAAGGAAGGAAGGAAGGAAGGAAGGAAGGAAGGAAGGAAGGAAGGAAAACAGCAATAGCAATAGCCCTTAGACTTATATACCGCTTCACAGTGCTTTTACAGCCCTCTCTAAGCGGTTTACAGAGCCTCTTGCCCCCAACAATCTGGGTCCTACTTAAAGCAGACTACAGCCCCAAGCTCCACTGAATAAAAATAAGTACCAGTATATCCTTCCTTACATTTCCCTTTAATGGCTTGAAAGTGGTGCGTGCTTTCCAAAGCGACAAATCATTAGATTCCTTCTCTTTTTGATTATCATCGCAGAGCAAAATCTCTGCTGTTCCCATCTTTGCCTTGGGATTTAGACGCTAGCTAATATAGAAAAGTAATTCCAACTTTTTCAAAAAAGCACACGACTGAAAAGAAAGACAGAATGCACGAACGATGTTGATAGGGCATAGCAGAAATTGCCCTCGATTTGATTCCTCAAGGAATATTATAGCTATTTTTCAAACGCGCCTGGCTCCTGCATAGTTTATTCATGGAAGCAGGGAGTGTGAAATGGATCGTCTACCCACTTCAGAAATCCTTTTATTTATTAATTTCAGGACACTTGGAAATTTGTCAGAATCACAGAGTTGGAAGGGACCTCGGAGGTCTTCTAGTCCAACCCCCTGCTCAAGCTGGAAACTCTGTGCCATTTCAGACAAATGGTTATCCAACATCTTCTTAAAAGCCTCCAGTGATAGAGCCCACAACTTCTGGAGGCAAATCATTACACTGATTGATTGTTCTCACTATCAGCCGCTGTCAAACTAGCTGACAAAACAATCGTGGAATTAAAGGGCCCTCAATTCCGCTGGGATTCCATCATAGCGCGGTTTCAATTTTAGCAAAGGAGTTGCTACTGTTGTGTCTTTCTCCCCGTTGAAAGTAGGAGTTGGCTTTAAAGGTCAGGGAGAAAATAAAGCCCCCCAAAAATGAAGAATATTAATTAAAAAGTGCATTTTAAGACTTAGGAAAGTCGTCTTCCCTCTTGCTCTGTTGCAAACACGCACAACATTCATTCTTTGTCAGGGAAGGTAGAAGCCCCCGAAAATCTACAGGCATGAAAAGCAGCATTTTCCATAATCGTCCTCCAGCTGAATAATAATTTTATGAGCTTTTGTGGCGACAGAATTATATTGGCATTGTTTTAGAAAGGCCACGAAGTAGGGTGACTGCTGATCTAATTGAGAGAGCCCTGCGTTCTCTCATTATTATGCTTTAAAAAGCTGCCCTGCCATGGGGGGTATGAATGCCATTTTATTTTTTTAACTGATTAGATGTATTTTAATCCTGATGTCAAGCCAAGGACAATCTGGAGGAGGAAAGGGAAGGGGGGGAAAGAATATTAAAAACAGCTTGCAAGAAGCAGCATGACACCATCCATTTCTTTACGGCCCAACACATGAGGAAGAAGCAAAGAGGAGGGAGGAGGAAAGAAGCAGCTTTAGTTCTGATTTATGTATTTAAAAAAAAAAAAAACCTGCCATGGTTCTTATCGTGAGGAGGATGAAAATACTGGACGGGAATTTACGATTGTGCAGCATCCTGGTGGGGTGTCACATGGTCACCATTAGTGACCTTCCCACGAGCAAAGCCCATGCAGCAAATCCGCTTAATGACTGCGTGATTTGCTTAACTGTTGCAGTGATTTGCTTCAGAACCATAAAGATCGTAAAATCAGGTATTGAACAGGAGTAGAGAGACGAGAGAGAGAGAGAGAGAGAGAGAGAGAGAGAGAGAGAGAGAGAGAGAATGATATATGGAGAATGATTGATAGATAATACATGAACTGATAGATGATAGATAGATAGATAGATAGATAGATAGATAGATAGATAGATAGATAGATAGATAGACAGAGAGACAGATATAGATCTATCTATGAGAGAGAGAATGATAGAGAAAGATAGAGAGAGATAATGATAGATGATAGAGAGTGATAGATAGATGATAGAGAGATAAGAGAGAGAGTGATAAATAGAAAAAGATAGATAGATGATAGATGGATGGATGGATAGATAGAATATAGATAGATAGATGAGAGAGAATGATAGAGAAAAATAGAGAGAGATAATGATAGATAGCTGAGAGAAAGAGAATGATAAATAGAGAACGATAGCTAGCTAGATGATAGATAGATACCGTAGATGATAGATGATAGATAGATAGATAGATAGATAGAAAGATAAATAGAAAGACAGACAGACATAGATAGATAGATGAGAGAGAATGATAAAGATAGAGAGAGATAATGATAGATGAGAGAGAGAATGATAGAGAGTGATAGATAGATGATAGATAGATAGATAGAAGATAGAAGATAGATAGATATAGATAGATGAGAGAGAGAAAGAATGATAAATAGAATGATAGATGATAGATAGATAGATAGATAGATAGATGATAGATAGATAGATAGATAGATAGATAGATAGATAGATAGATAGATAGATGATAGATAGGGTAGATAGATAGATGATAGGAGATGATAGATAGATAGATAGATAGATAGATAGATAGATAGATAGATAGATAGATAGATGATAGATAGATAGATAGATGATAGATAGATAGATAGATGATAGATAGATAATAGATAGATAGATAGATAGATAGATATAGATAGATAGATATAGATAATAGATAGAAAGAAAGAAAGATACTGATAGAAAGAAAGATAGATAGGATAGATAGATAAATAGATAGATAGATAGATAGATAGATAGATAGATAGATAGATAGATAGATAGATAGATAGATATGGATGGATGGATGGATGGAGAGGGAGGGGGGAAATGCATATGTAGATACTCCCCCTCCCCACAAACAAACCAACACACTGTTTGTGATGTGCCATCTCTTACTGACAAATACAAACCCTCCAGCACATCCCTCTCCTAAATTGCAGCCTTTCCTGGTAATCAATAATATTATGCGAATACGCCCAAATGCCATAGGAGGGCCAGGCACTTGACAAATTAAATTAGCTGCTCTTAATTTTATGATCTTCCTTGATCATAAAACACACACACACACACACACACACACACACACACACACACACAAATATACCAAGATAAACTGTGTCTCCTTAAAAGGATTTTGTTTTTGTTTTTTAAAGGAAGATTTACCGTACTCAGATAACAAGAAATTAAATTACAAAGATTTGTGGCTTGGAAGAAAATGGCAGAAGGATTGGAAACTGGGCTGTCTGTTTTTCTCCCCTTTAATTAAGAAATTGTCTTTTATGTCTCTGAAGTACCTAAGAGATTCAGGTCACTTCTGCTTCTAAAGAATATAAAACACGGGAAATTCAGTTAATGCAGAGGTGGAACAGAAGGAAATATCCATGGCTTTGCATCAAAGGCTGTGGAAAAAAAAACAAAAAAACAGGGAGAAAATCCCCATAGAACTTGTGAAGCAAACGGAGTCTAACCCAGCTCTCAGAAATTTATCTTGAAATTTATGGCTTGGGGTATTGGAGACCATCTAGTCCAGGGCAGGGGTGAAATGCTCCCGGTTCGGACTGGATCGCCTGATCCGGTAGCAATGGAGGCAGATGGTTCGGAGAACCGGTAGCAAAAATCCCTGTCCCCCCCCCCCACCATGCCCAGCTAAGCCGCACGAACATCAGAGGCTTTTTTCCTTTTAAATGCCTCTGACGATCCAAGCTGAGTTGCCTGATCAGCAGAGGCTTTTAAAAGAATCTGTCATTTCAGAAGATTTGGAAAGCTTAACCATGATGCCTTGCACACAGCGATCCAGCTCTTCAGGGACATTTGGCTTCCCAGTTCTCCATGGAGAGTTAAGGCTCTGCTGCAGGATTTCTTGATGGTTTTATATATTTTGCTGTTTTGGGTTCCCTTGTGAGACCTTACTTGGAAATGGGGTGTGAAAAGGAGGAAAGCCATAGGATCCGGTGACCCCGTCGATCCCTTTAATGCAACACTTACGATGAGTTTTTCTCTTCCTCCATTCATGCAATCAAGATTTTGGCAAGAAACTCCATAAATCAGCAGAGGTCAAGTAGAAAAATCAAGAAATGGGCCCTTCGCCTCTTCATTTTTTTTCCCCCTTTTGATCTCTGCTGAGATTTTCAAAAATAAAACTGCAGCTAAAAGGCCTTGTTCAAGTTGAGTGTTTGGGCTTTGCAGTGTGTTTTCTTTTCTTTTCTTTTCTTTCTTTCTTTCTTTTTCTTTTTTTTTTAAGGCGAGGGCGTGCAAGAGAGGTGAGAGCTCAATGCTAGCCTGATTAAAAGTGGCTCTTGCTGGGTGCGCTTTTAAAGGCGCCTCTTCCGGCTGGCTTCGGCTAACTCATTTTGAGCAGAAATCAATGGGAGAACTGGAGCAGCAATTGCTTAGGCTGATTCAAAGTTGGACAAGGAAAGGAAGGAAAGGAAGGGAGGGAGGGAGGGAGGGAGGGAGGAAGGAAGGAAGGAAGGAAGGAAGGAAGGAAGGAAGGAAGGAAGGAAGGAAGGAAGGAGAGGGAGAGGAAGGAAGGAAGGAAGGAAAGAAAGAAAGAAAGAGAAAGAAAGAAAGAAAAAAGAAGAGAAGAGAAGAGAAGAGAAGAGAAGAGAAGAGAAGAGAAGAGAAGGAGGGAGGGGGGAAGGAACAGAAGGAAGGAAGGAGAGGAAGGAAGGAAGGAAGGAAAGAGAAAAGAAAGAAAGGGAAGAGTAGAGTAGAGTAGAGAAGAGAAGAGAAGAGAAGAGAAGAGAAGAGAAGAGAAGAGAAGAGAAGAGAAGAGAAGAGAAGAGCTGCACTGCGCGAGCTGCACTGGCTCCCAGTGGTCTTCCGGGTGCGATTCAAGGTGTTGGTTACCACCTTTAAAGCGCTCCATGGCATAGGACCCGGGTACCTTCGAGACCGTCTTCTGCCACCAATAGCCTCCCACAGGCCAGTCCGCTCCCACAGAGAGGGGCTCCTCAGGGTGCCATCGGCCAAGTCATGTCGGCTGGCGACACCCAGGGGGAGGGCCTTCTCTGTGGGAGCCCCAGCCCTGTGGAATGAACTGCCCCCGGAAATTCGTAAGATTTCTGACCTCCGGGTATTTCGCTGCGCACTCAAGACCCTATTGTTCCGCCAGGCTGGGTTAGCAACATGATTTTTAATTGGATGTTTTAAATTTTTGGGGTTTTAAATTAAGCCAAATTATTTAATACTTTTAAATTGTTTTAAATTGATGTTTATTCTGTTTTTAAATAGGCTGTACACCGCCCTGAGTCCTTCGGGAGAAGGGCGGTATAGAAATAAAATTATTATTATTATTATTATTATTAGAAGAGAAGAGAGGAGAAGAGAAGAGAAGAGAAGAGAAGAGAAGAGAAGAGAAGAGAAGAGAAGAGAAGAGAAGAGAAGAGAAGAGAAGGCGGGAGGGAGGGAGGGAGGAAGAAAGGAAGGGAGGGAGAAATGGAGGGAAGGAGAGAGGGAAGAAAGGGAGGGAGGGAAGGAAGGAAGGAAGGAACAAAAGGAAGAAACGAAGAAGAGGGGAGGAGGAAGGAAGAAGGGAAGGAATGGAGAAAGAGGGAGGGAGGGGGAAAAGGCAAAAAGGAAGGCAGGAAGGGAGGGAGGGAAGGAGGGAAGGAGGGAACAGAAGGGAGGGAGAAGGAGGGAGGGAGGGAAAGGGGTTAAAAATACAAATTATTTTGGAGAGATTTTCTATCCAATGCTTGTAAACCAAGCCGCATCTGTTGCCCACCTTTTGGTTAAAATTCAATCAAATGTTTATAAAACTGGAGAAGGGATGGATGGATGGATGGATGGATGGATGGATGGATGGATGGACATGTGTGTGTTGATCCATTTTTTTATCTGGCCCCATTTGCCACTTGAAGCAAGGAGAAGAAGGAGAAAAAAGAGGAGGAGGAGAAGGAGAAAGATAAGGAGAAGGAGAAGGAAAAGAAGGAGGAGGAGGAGGAGGAGGAGGAGGAGGAGGAGGAGGAGGAGGAGGAGGAGGAGGAGGAGAAACAAGAGAAGGACAGGAGGGCTTAGCGTGAAGCTAAGGATCGCCCTGTTCAGAATAGGTGGTTCATGTCCTTCAGATCTCTCACCTGTTTCCTTGCAAAGGGGGTGGGATTTTGTTTCAGCCGTGACATGCTAGAAAAACCCAGACTCCCTTCAGAAAGCAGATCGTCACTTCAAATGCACTAATCTGGTACCTGGATTTCCATCGCTAGGAAAAGAAAATCAGTTTCCAAAGGATCCTCAGGGAAGAGAAAGACAAATTACATAGAATTATGCCGAGTTGTTATATTTCCACTTGAGGAAAGAAACAACCAACTAAGGGAACCAAGTCAATTATTTCTTGCAAATGATGTTGAGAGGAGAGTGACGATAAGAAGGGCGGGGAGGAGAGGATTTACAAGAACCGTCTAAATTTTCCTCTCTCTCTTCCCCCCCCCCCCCCCTTATCCATTTTCATTCTGAGGGAGAACAGAAAATGGGCCTTTGAATTGCCTTTCTGAGCAGGAGAGAATTTCGGTGGAC